>NW_026521170.1:22500-35877 GCF_001660625.3 Ictalurus punctatus
TCAGCCCGTGCCTCATGTTTGCAATTCGCTCTACTGTTCGTTTCCCTTCTGGTCGGCCTGTTCATAAGAATCATCATTTGATTAATCACAACTCCCAATAAGGACAAACACGGGCAAAGGCATACCTATGCCACCCCAGAATGCCTTGAAAGAAAAAGAAAAAAGAATTAAAAAAGAGATTAAAACAATTCAAACCTAAATTGAGAAATAATTAATTAAATAAATAAATAAATAAATAAATAATGTAAAACCCACAGTACACAAGTGGGAAACAGTAATTTAATAAATTAATAATACCATTAGTTTAAAATTAAAATAAAACAATGCAAAAAGCCCCACTACAGATGATTAAAACAACCACAAAAACATGGGAGAGCCTCCTATTGGCCCATTCAAACAGAGAGCCTCCTATTGGCCCATTCAAACAGAGTCCCGCCCCCTATACTATAAAAAGGGACAGTTGAGGAGGCAAAAGCTCACTCACTGCTTCCAGCTCTTTGAGAGAAAGCCTTTAAACACTAATCATACTCTTCTGATGCTTAATCTATTTTAGTAAATCTGCTTACAGCTCTTGGAGAGAAAGCCTTTAAACACTAATCATATTCTTTTGATGCTTAATCTATTTTAGTAAATCTGCTTCCAGCTCTTTGAGAGAAAGCCTTTAAACAATACTCATATTTTTTTTGGATCCTCAAACTTATTCGGTTAACTAATTTCAAATCATAACAAGCCTGCCTGAAGAAGGTTCCAGGAGAACCGAAACGTTGCAACGGCTTGTTAATTTATCCTCACTCCAGAATTCAAGGAAAGTGATTCCACTGATTCAGAATAAAAATTCCTCTAAATACAATCGATAACAAAGCATATAATACAAATTAAGCCCTATTAACCGGGAGAATAACAGGGATGTAATACAAATTAAGCCCTACTTCTCTGAAAATTAAAAAGCACATAATACAAATTAATCCCTATTGACCTGAAATAAAAATTCCTCAAAATACACTTGATAATATAGCATATAATACATAATTCCACAATTACTTAAAAAGCACCTAACACAAATCGAGCCCCATTTTCCTGAAAATAAAAAAGTACATGATACTAATTAAGATCCTACTTACCTGAGAACACAAAAAAACATAAAAAAATAATAAATAAGCCTACTTACCTGGTTCCAATCTCCCCAAGAGTCCTCTCACACCTAAAAAACATAGAAAAAAGGTCCAATTCGATCAATTCAGATCCACAACAAATCCACTAACACACGTACACATATATATTAAAAAGGAGAAGACACTTAAACCATGGTTTGGCCAGAGAGAGACGGTTGGACTATGGTCACACGCGGACGCAAACGTGCCGTCCAGAGCATGGCTCGGCCTACGCCCCGTTACCACCGCGACATAGAGCGCCGCGCACAGGCGGAAAGAGTGCTCTCCTACGCGGAGATGGTCAAATACGGAGGCCGTAGGAGCACGGCCCCTACTCACTATCGTGACTTTGATCGTCGGCCCGACAGGCCGCAATCTTTTGAACCCCGGGCCCGTTCGAGGCCCTGTACCTCGGGGCCTCAGTATATGGTGCGCTCGCACCCCAAAAACAAAAAATCACATCACCGGCAGAACCAAAAGCCGAAACGGTCTACGGACCCTCACATTGACTCGGTCCGCACGTCGTTCAAGATCATAAAATTGAAACATCACATGAACAATATATGCCAAGGGCAGCCTCCTGCGATCGGCGAGATTGTAAAATACCTATCAGAGGTAATCAAACCGGCTTTGCCAAACGCCGCCACGCAAGCCCTCATTGAGGACAATGCAAAAAAGTGGGCTCAGAACACTATTAATATTCTGAATAGCCACTACACGAAAGCGTTGTCCGAAGAGGGGAACAAGCTCGAACGCATCGGATGCGACGGGTTTGACCGTTCCTTCGACAAAGCCGCCCAGTGGGCCGAACGTACCTTCGGTACAAAACTCAAGCGCCAGACGGTCGACGAGGCCAAAGAGTACGCCGAGATGACGGTAGCTCCGCTGAACCTCGAGACTCTGTTCGAAAGCTCAGAGGCCGAACAGGAGTCTGAAACATCCGCCCCGCAGAGAAAACAAACGAGGTCCACGATGACTGACCCGCAGAGCGATGTGTCCTCCGTCGACCACGAGGACGCGGGCAGCCTTCCGGACATTTCTCTTAACTGCCCGGCCTCCCCGCGAGTACGACACGCTCCCAGCGTCCGCCCAAACTCCTGTACCAGACAGGAAAATCATCCTATCCCTATCAGGGACCGCGAACGGGCCAGTTCCGACGCACGAAGGGGAATCCGGGTCACTCCACTACAGCCCGACAGGCTCAACAAAGACTCAATCCCACCGGGAGGCACAAGAAAAAAGACACACGGCATGCTCACACGACATGACCCCAAAAATATACTCACTGAGTCCGAGGGAACTCTTTCCGGGTCGCCGTTCCGTAGGCCGACCCGTGCCAGTACAGTTCCTGTAGAAAAAAACAAAAGAGAAAAAGAATGGTGGGAATGGACCGACTGACATGGGGGTGAAACCCAGTGGAGTGAGCGACATTAGATGGCCAGTGCATACAGGTTAGCGCCTACCCTGACCCCTAACCCTAACCCTAAAACCCTAACCCTAACCCTAACCTTAACCCTAACCCTAAAACCCTAACCCTAACCTTAACCCTAACCCTAACCTTAACCCTAACCCTAAAACCCTAACCCTAACCCTAACCTTAACCCTAACCCTAACCTTAACCCTAACCCTAACTCCCTAACCCTAACCCTAACCCCCTAACCCTAACCCTAACCGCTAACCCTAACCCCAACCCTAATCAGCCCGTGCCTCATGTTTGCAATTCGCTCTACTGTTCGTTTCCCTTCTGGTCGGCCTGTTCATAAGAATCATCATTTGATTAATCACAACTCCCAATAAGGACAAACACGGGCAAAGGCATACCTATGCCACCCCAGAATGCCTTGAAAGAAAAAGAAAAAAGAATTAAAAAAGAGATTAAAACAATTCAAACCTAAATTGAGAAATAATTAATTAAATAAATAAATAAATAAATAAATAATGTAAAACCCACAGTACACAAGTGGGAAACAGTAATTTAATAAATTAATAATACCATTAGTTTAAAATTAAAATAAAACAATGCAAAAAGCCCCACTACAGATGATTAAAACAACCACAAAAACATGGGAGAGCCTCCTATTGGCCCATTCAAACAGAGAGCCTCCTATTGGCCCATTCAAACAGAGTCCCGCCCCCTATACTATAAAAAGGGACAGTTGAGGAGGCAAAAGCTCACTCACTGCTTCCAGCTCTTTGAGAGAAAGCCTTTAAACACTAATCATACTCTTCTGATGCTTAATCTATTTTAGTAAATCTGCTTACAGCTCTTGGAGAGAAAGCCTTTAAACACTAATCATATTCTTTTGATGCTTAATCTATTTTAGTAAATCTGCTTCCAGCTCTTTGAGAGAAAGCCTTTAAACAATACTCATATTTTTTTTGGATCCTCAAACTTATTCGGTTAACTAATTTCAAATCATAACAAGCCTGCCTGAAGAAGGTTCCAGGAGAACCGAAACGTTGCAACGGCTTGTTAATTTATCCTCACTCCAGAATTCAAGGAAAGTGATTCCACTGATTCAGAATAAAAATTCCTCTAAATACAATCGATAACAAAGCATATAATACAAATTAAGCCCTATTAACCGGGAGAATAACAGGGATGTAATACAAATTAAGCCCTACTTCTCTGAAAATTAAAAAGCACATAATACAAATTAATCCCTATTGACCTGAAATAAAAATTCCTCAAAATACACTTGATAATATAGCATATAATACATAATTCCACAATTACTTAAAAAGCACCTAACACAAATCGAGCCCCATTTTCCTGAAAATAAAAAAGTACATGATACTAATTAAGATCCTACTTACCTGAGAACACAAAAAAACATAAAAAAATAATAAATAAGCCTACTTACCTGGTTCCAATCTCCCCAAGAGTCCTCTCACACCTAAAAAACATAGAAAAAAGGTCCAATTCGATCAATTCAGATCCACAACAAATCCACTAACACACGTACACATATATATTAAAAAGGAGAAGACACTTAAACCATGGTTTGGCCAGAGAGAGACGGTTGGACTATGGTCACACGCGGACGCAAACGTGCCGTCCAGAGCATGGCTCGGCCTACGCCCCGTTACCACCGCGACATAGAGCGCCGCGCACAGGCGGAAAGAGTGCTCTCCTACGCGGAGATGGTCAAATACGGAGGCCGTAGGAGCACGGCCCCTACTCACTATCGTGACTTTGATCGTCGGCCCGACAGGCCGCAATCTTTTGAACCCCGGGCCCGTTCGAGGCCCTGTACCTCGGGGCCTCAGTATATGGTGCGCTCGCACCCCAAAAACAAAAAATCACATCACCGGCAGAACCAAAAGCCGAAACGGTCTACGGACCCTCACATTGACTCGGTCCGCACGTCGTTCAAGATCATAAAATTGAAACATCACATGAACAATATATGCCAAGGGCAGCCTCCTGCGATCGGCGAGATTGTAAAATACCTATCAGAGGTAATCAAACCGGCTTTGCCAAACGCCGCCACGCAAGCCCTCATTGAGGACAATGCAAAAAAGTGGGCTCAGAACACTATTAATATTCTGAATAGCCACTACACGAAAGCGTTGTCCGAAGAGGGGAACAAGCTCGAACGCATCGGATGCGACGGGTTTGACCGTTCCTTCGACAAAGCCGCCCAGTGGGCCGAACGTACCTTCGGTACAAAACTCAAGCGCCAGACGGTCGACGAGGCCAAAGAGTACGCCGAGATGACGGTAGCTCCGCTGAACCTCGAGACTCTGTTCGAAAGCTCAGAGGCCGAACAGGAGTCTGAAACATCCGCCCCGCAGAGAAAACAAACGAGGTCCACGATGACTGACCCGCAGAGCGATGTGTCCTCCGTCGACCACGAGGACGCGGGCAGCCTTCCGGACATTTCTCTTAACTGCCCGGCCTCCCCGCGAGTACGACACGCTCCCAGCGTCCGCCCAAACTCCTGTACCAGACAGGAAAATCATCCTATCCCTATCAGGGACCGCGAACGGGCCAGTTCCGACGCACGAAGGGGAATCCGGGTCACTCCACTACAGCCCGACAGGCTCAACAAAGACTCAATCCCACCGGGAGGCACAAGAAAAAAGACACACGGCATGCTCACACGACATGACCCCAAAAATATACTCACTGAGTCCGAGGGAACTCTTTCCGGGTCGCCGTTCCGTAGGCCGACCCGTGCCAGTACAGTTCCTGTAGAAAAAAACAAAAGAGAAAAAGAATGGTGGGAATGGACCGACTGACATGGGGGTGAAACCCAGTGGAGTGAGCGACATTAGATGGCCAGTGCATACAGGTTAGCGCCTACCCTGACCCCTAACCCTAACCCTAAAACCCTAACCCTAACCCTAACCTTAACCCTAACCCTAAAACCCTAACCCTAACCTTAACCCTAACCCTAACCTTAACCCTAACCCTAAAACCCTAACCCTAACCCTAACCTTAACCCTAACCCTAACCTTAACCCTAACCCTAACTCCCTAACCCTAACCCTAACCCCCTAACCCTAACCCTAACCGCTAACCCTAACCCCAACCCTAATCAGCCCGTGCCTCATGTTTGCAATTCGCTCTACTGTTCGTTTCCCTTCTGGTCGGCCTGTTCATAAGAATCATCATTTGATTAATCACAACTCCCAATAAGGACAAACACGGGCAAAGGCATACCTATGCCACCCCAGAATGCCTTGAAAGAAAAAGAAAAAAGAATTAAAAAAGAGATTAAAACAATTCAAACCTAAATTGAGAAATAATTAATTAAATAAATAAATAAATAAATAAATAATGTAAAACCCACAGTACACAAGTGGGAAACAGTAATTTAATAAATTAATAATACCATTAGTTTAAAATTAAAATAAAACAATGCAAAAAGCCCCACTACAGATGATTAAAACAACCACAAAAACATGGGAGAGCCTCCTATTGGCCCATTCAAACAGAGAGCCTCCTATTGGCCCATTCAAACAGAGTCCCGCCCCCTATACTATAAAAAGGGACAGTTGAGGAGGCAAAAGCTCACTCACTGCTTCCAGCTCTTTGAGAGAAAGCCTTTAAACACTAATCATACTCTTCTGATGCTTAATCTATTTTAGTAAATCTGCTTACAGCTCTTGGAGAGAAAGCCTTTAAACACTAATCATATTCTTTTGATGCTTAATCTATTTTAGTAAATCTGCTTCCAGCTCTTTGAGAGAAAGCCTTTAAACAATACTCATATTTTTTTTGGATCCTCAAACTTATTCGGTTAACTAATTTCAAATCATAACAAGCCTGCCTGAAGAAGGTTCCAGGAGAACCGAAACGTTGCAACGGCTTGTTAATTTATCCTCACTCCAGAATTCAAGGAAAGTGATTCCACTGATTCAGAATAAAAATTCCTCTAAATACAATCGATAACAAAGCATATAATACAAATTAAGCCCTATTAACCGGGAGAATAACAGGGATGTAATACAAATTAAGCCCTACTTCTCTGAAAATTAAAAAGCACATAATACAAATTAATCCCTATTGACCTGAAATAAAAATTCCTCAAAATACACTTGATAATATAGCATATAATACATAATTCCACAATTACTTAAAAAGCACCTAACACAAATCGAGCCCCATTTTCCTGAAAATAAAAAAGTACATGATACTAATTAAGATCCTACTTACCTGAGAACACAAAAAAACATAAAAAAATAATAAATAAGCCTACTTACCTGGTTCCAATCTCCCCAAGAGTCCTCTCACACCTAAAAAACATAGAAAAAAGGTCCAATTCGATCAATTCAGATCCACAACAAATCCACTAACACACGTACACATATATATTAAAAAGGAGAAGACACTTAAACCATGGTTTGGCCAGAGAGAGACGGTTGGACTATGGTCACACGCGGACGCAAACGTGCCGTCCAGAGCATGGCTCGGCCTACGCCCCGTTACCACCGCGACATAGAGCGCCGCGCACAGGCGGAAAGAGTGCTCTCCTACGCGGAGATGGTCAAATACGGAGGCCGTAGGAGCACGGCCCCTACTCACTATCGTGACTTTGATCGTCGGCCCGACAGGCCGCAATCTTTTGAACCCCGGGCCCGTTCGAGGCCCTGTACCTCGGGGCCTCAGTATATGGTGCGCTCGCACCCCAAAAACAAAAAATCACATCACCGGCAGAACCAAAAGCCGAAACGGTCTACGGACCCTCACATTGACTCGGTCCGCACGTCGTTCAAGATCATAAAATTGAAACATCACATGAACAATATATGCCAAGGGCAGCCTCCTGCGATCGGCGAGATTGTAAAATACCTATCAGAGGTAATCAAACCGGCTTTGCCAAACGCCGCCACGCAAGCCCTCATTGAGGACAATGCAAAAAAGTGGGCTCAGAACACTATTAATATTCTGAATAGCCACTACACGAAAGCGTTGTCCGAAGAGGGGAACAAGCTCGAACGCATCGGATGCGACGGGTTTGACCGTTCCTTCGACAAAGCCGCCCAGTGGGCCGAACGTACCTTCGGTACAAAACTCAAGCGCCAGACGGTCGACGAGGCCAAAGAGTACGCCGAGATGACGGTAGCTCCGCTGAACCTCGAGACTCTGTTCGAAAGCTCAGAGGCCGAACAGGAGTCTGAAACATCCGCCCCGCAGAGAAAACAAACGAGGTCCACGATGACTGACCCGCAGAGCGATGTGTCCTCCGTCGACCACGAGGACGCGGGCAGCCTTCCGGACATTTCTCTTAACTGCCCGGCCTCCCCGCGAGTACGACACGCTCCCAGCGTCCGCCCAAACTCCTGTACCAGACAGGAAAATCATCCTATCCCTATCAGGGACCGCGAACGGGCCAGTTCCGACGCACGAAGGGGAATCCGGGTCACTCCACTACAGCCCGACAGGCTCAACAAAGACTCAATCCCACCGGGAGGCACAAGAAAAAAGACACACGGCATGCTCACACGACATGACCCCAAAAATATACTCACTGAGTCCGAGGGAACTCTTTCCGGGTCGCCGTTCCGTAGGCCGACCCGTGCCAGTACAGTTCCTGTAGAAAAAAACAAAAGAGAAAAAGAATGGTGGGAATGGACCGACTGACATGGGGGTGAAACCCAGTGGAGTGAGCGACATTAGATGGCCAGTGCATACAGGTTAGCGCCTACCCTGACCCCTAACCCTAACCCTAAAACCCTAACCCTAACCCTAACCTTAACCCTAACCCTAAAACCCTAACCCTAACCTTAACCCTAACCCTAACCTTAACCCTAACCCTAAAACCCTAACCCTAACCCTAACCTTAACCCTAACCCTAACCTTAACCCTAACCCTAACTCCCTAACCCTAACCCTAACCCCCTAACCCTAACCCTAACCGCTAACCCTAACCCCAACCCTAATCAGCCCGTGCCTCATGTTTGCAATTCGCTCTACTGTTCGTTTCCCTTCTGGTCGGCCTGTTCATAAGAATCATCATTTGATTAATCACAACTCCCAATAAGGACAAACACGGGCAAAGGCATACCTATGCCACCCCAGAATGCCTTGAAAGAAAAAGAAAAAAGAATTAAAAAAGAGATTAAAACAATTCAAACCTAAATTGAGAAATAATTAATTAAATAAATAAATAAATAAATAAATAATGTAAAACCCACAGTACACAAGTGGGAAACAGTAATTTAATAAATTAATAATACCATTAGTTTAAAATTAAAATAAAACAATGCAAAAAGCCCCACTACAGATGATTAAAACAACCACAAAAACATGGGAGAGCCTCCTATTGGCCCATTCAAACAGAGAGCCTCCTATTGGCCCATTCAAACAGAGTCCCGCCCCCTATACTATAAAAAGGGACAGTTGAGGAGGCAAAAGCTCACTCACTGCTTCCAGCTCTTTGAGAGAAAGCCTTTAAACACTAATCATACTCTTCTGATGCTTAATCTATTTTAGTAAATCTGCTTACAGCTCTTGGAGAGAAAGCCTTTAAACACTAATCATATTCTTTTGATGCTTAATCTATTTTAGTAAATCTGCTTCCAGCTCTTTGAGAGAAAGCCTTTAAACAATACTCATATTTTTTTTGGATCCTCAAACTTATTCGGTTAACTAATTTCAAATCATAACAAGCCTGCCTGAAGAAGGTTCCAGGAGAACCGAAACGTTGCAACGGCTTGTTAATTTATCCTCACTCCAGAATTCAAGGAAAGTGATTCCACTGATTCAGAATAAAAATTCCTCTAAATACAATCGATAACAAAGCATATAATACAAATTAAGCCCTATTAACCGGGAGAATAACAGGGATGTAATACAAATTAAGCCCTACTTCTCTGAAAATTAAAAAGCACATAATACAAATTAATCCCTATTGACCTGAAATAAAAATTCCTCAAAATACACTTGATAATATAGCATATAATACATAATTCCACAATTACTTAAAAAGCACCTAACACAAATCGAGCCCCATTTTCCTGAAAATAAAAAAGTACATGATACTAATTAAGATCCTACTTACCTGAGAACACAAAAAAACATAAAAAAATAATAAATAAGCCTACTTACCTGGTTCCAATCTCCCCAAGAGTCCTCTCACACCTAAAAAACATAGAAAAAAGGTCCAATTCGATCAATTCAGATCCACAACAAATCCACTAACACACGTACACATATATATTAAAAAGGAGAAGACACTTAAACCATGGTTTGGCCAGAGAGAGACGGTTGGACTATGGTCACACGCGGACGCAAACGTGCCGTCCAGAGCATGGCTCGGCCTACGCCCCGTTACCACCGCGACATAGAGCGCCGCGCACAGGCGGAAAGAGTGCTCTCCTACGCGGAGATGGTCAAATACGGAGGCCGTAGGAGCACGGCCCCTACTCACTATCGTGACTTTGATCGTCGGCCCGACAGGCCGCAATCTTTTGAACCCCGGGCCCGTTCGAGGCCCTGTACCTCGGGGCCTCAGTATATGGTGCGCTCGCACCCCAAAAACAAAAAATCACATCACCGGCAGAACCAAAAGCCGAAACGGTCTACGGACCCTCACATTGACTCGGTCCGCACGTCGTTCAAGATCATAAAATTGAAACATCACATGAACAATATATGCCAAGGGCAGCCTCCTGCGATCGGCGAGATTGTAAAATACCTATCAGAGGTAATCAAACCGGCTTTGCCAAACGCCGCCACGCAAGCCCTCATTGAGGACAATGCAAAAAAGTGGGCTCAGAACACTATTAATATTCTGAATAGCCACTACACGAAAGCGTTGTCCGAAGAGGGGAACAAGCTCGAACGCATCGGATGCGACGGGTTTGACCGTTCCTTCGACAAAGCCGCCCAGTGGGCCGAACGTACCTTCGGTACAAAACTCAAGCGCCAGACGGTCGACGAGGCCAAAGAGTACGCCGAGATGACGGTAGCTCCGCTGAACCTCGAGACTCTGTTCGAAAGCTCAGAGGCCGAACAGGAGTCTGAAACATCCGCCCCGCAGAGAAAACAAACGAGGTCCACGATGACTGACCCGCAGAGCGATGTGTCCTCCGTCGACCACGAGGACGCGGGCAGCCTTCCGGACATTTCTCTTAACTGCCCGGCCTCCCCGCGAGTACGACACGCTCCCAGCGTCCGCCCAAACTCCTGTACCAGACAGGAAAATCATCCTATCCCTATCAGGGACCGCGAACGGGCCAGTTCCGACGCACGAAGGGGAATCCGGGTCACTCCACTACAGCCCGACAGGCTCAACAAAGACTCAATCCCACCGGGAGGCACAAGAAAAAAGACACACGGCATGCTCACACGACATGACCCCAAAAATATACTCACTGAGTCCGAGGGAACTCTTTCCGGGTCGCCGTTCCGTAGGCCGACCCGTGCCAGTACAGTTCCTGTAGAAAAAAACAAAAGAGAAAAAGAATGGTGGGAATGGACCGACTGACATGGGGGTGAAACCCAGTGGAGTGAGCGACATTAGATGGCCAGTGCATACAGGTTAGCGCCTACCCTGACCCCTAACCCTAACCCTAAAACCCTAACCCTAACCCTAACCTTAACCCTAACCCTAAAACCCTAACCCTAACCTTAACCCTAACCCTAACCTTAACCCTAACCCTAAAACCCTAACCCTAACCCTAACCTTAACCCTAACCCTAACCTTAACCCTAACCCTAACTCCCTAACCCTAACCCTAACCCCCTAACCCTAACCCTAACCGCTAACCCTAACCCCAACCCTAATCAGCCCGTGCCTCATGTTTGCAATTCGCTCTACTGTTCGTTTCCCTTCTGGTCGGCCTGTTCATAAGAATCATCATTTGATTAATCACAACTCCCAATAAGGACAAACACGGGCAAAGGCATACCTATGCCACCCCAGAATGCCTTGAAAGAAAAAGAAAAAAGAATTAAAAAAGAGATTAAAACAATTCAAACCTAAATTGAGAAATAATTAATTAAATAAATAAATAAATAAATAAATAATGTAAAACCCACAGTACACAAGTGGGAAACAGTAATTTAATAAATTAATAATACCATTAGTTTAAAATTAAAATAAAACAATGCAAAAAGCCCCACTACAGATGATTAAAACAACCACAAAAACATGGGAGAGCCTCCTATTGGCCCATTCAAACAGAGAGCCTCCTATTGGCCCATTCAAACAGAGTCCCGCCCCCTATACTATAAAAAGGGACAGTTGAGGAGGCAAAAGCTCACTCACTGCTTCCAGCTCTTTGAGAGAAAGCCTTTAAACACTAATCATACTCTTCTGATGCTTAATCTATTTTAGTAAATCTGCTTACAGCTCTTGGAGAGAAAGCCTTTAAACACTAATCATATTCTTTTGATGCTTAATCTATTTTAGTAAATCTGCTTCCAGCTCTTTGAGAGAAAGCCTTTAAACAATACTCATATTTTTTTTGGATCCTCAAACTTATTCGGTTAACTAATTTCAAATCATAACAAGCCTGCCTGAAGAAGGTTCCAGGAGAACCGAAACGTTGCAACGGCTTGTTAATTTATCCTCACTCCAGAATTCAAGGAAAGTGATTCCACTGATTCAGAATAAAAATTCCTCTAAATACAATCGATAACAAAGCATATAATACAAATTAAGCCCTATTAACCGGGAGAATAACAGGGATGTAATACAAATTAAGCCCTACTTCTCTGAAAATTAAAAAGCACATAATACAAATTAATCCCTATTGACCTGAAATAAAAATTCCTCAAAATACACTTGATAATATAGCATATAATACATAATTCCACAATTACTTAAAAAGCACCTAACACAAATCGAGCCCCATTTTCCTGAAAATAAAAAAGTACATGATACTAATTAAGATCCTACTTACCTGAGAACACAAAAAAACATAAAAAAATAATAAATAAGCCTACTTACCTGGTTCCAATCTCCCCAAGAGTCCTCTCACACCTAAAAAACATAGAAAAAAGGTCCAATTCGATCAATTCAGATCCACAACAAATCCACTAACACACGTACACATATATATTAAAAAGGAGAAGACACTTAAACCATGGTTTGGCCAGAGAGAGACGGTTGGACTATGGTCACACGCGGACGCAAACGTGCCGTCCAGAGCATGGCTCGGCCTACGCCCCGTTACCACCGCGACATAGAGCGCCGCGCACAGGCGGAAAGAGTGCTCTCCTACGCGGAGATGGTCAAATACGGAGGCCGTAGGAGCACGGCCCCTACTCACTATCGTGACTTTGATCGTCGGCCCGACAGGCCGCAATCTTTTGAACCCCGGGCCCGTTCGAGGCCCTGTACCTCGGGGCCTCAGTATATGGTGCGCTCGCACCCCAAAAACAAAAAATCACATCACCGGCAGAACCAAAAGCCGAAACGGTCTACGGACCCTCACATTGACTCGGTCCGCACGTCGTTCAAGATCATAAAATTGAAACATCACATGAACAATATATGCCAAGGGCAGCCTCCTGCGATCGGCGAGATTGTAAAATACCTATCAGAGGTAATCAAACCGGCTTTGCCAAACGCCGCCACGCAAGCCCTCATTGAGGACAATGCAAAAAAGTGGGCTCAGAACACTATTAATATTCTGAATAGCCACTACACGAAAGCGTTGTCCGAAGAGGGGAACAAGCTCGAACGCATCGGATGCGACGGGTTTGACCGTTCCTTCGACAAAGCCGCCCAGTGGGCCGAACGTACCTTCGGTACAAAACTCAAGCGCC
>NW_026521171.1:0-108658 GCF_001660625.3 Ictalurus punctatus
ATACGGAGGCCGTAGGAGCACGGCCCCTACTCACTATCGTGACTTTGATCGTCGGCCCGACAGGCCGCAATCTTTTGAACCCCGGGCCCGTTCGAGGCCCTGTACCTCGGGGCCTCAGTATATGGTGCGCTCGCACCCCAAAAACAAAAAATCACATCACCGGCAGAACCAAAAGCCGAAACGGTCTACGGACCCTCACATTGACTCGGTCCGCACGTCGTTCAAGATCATAAAATTGAAACATCACATGAACAATATATGCCAAGGGCAGCCTCCTGCGATCGGCGAGATTGTAAAATACCTATCAGAGGTAATCAAACCGGCTTTGCCAAACGCCGCCACGCAAGCCCTCATTGAGGACAATGCAAAAAAGTGGGCTCAGAACACTATTAATATTCTGAATAGCCACTACACGAAAGCGTTGTCCGAAGAGGGGAACAAGCTCGAACGCATCGGATGCGACGGGTTTGACCGTTCCTTCGACAAAGCCGCCCAGTGGGCCGAACGTACCTTCGGTACAAAACTCAAGCGCCAGACGGTCGACGAGGCCAAAGAGTACGCCGAGATGACGGTAGCTCCGCTGAACCTCGAGACTCTGTTCGAAAGCTCAGAGGCCGAACAGGAGTCTGAAACATCCGCCCCGCAGAGAAAACAAACGAGGTCCACGATGACTGACCCGCAGAGCGATGTGTCCTCCGTCGACCACGAGGACGCGGGCAGCCTTCCGGACATTTCTCTTAACTGCCCGGCCTCCCCGCGAGTACGACACGCTCCCAGCGTCCGCCCAAACTCCTGTACCAGACAGGAAAATCATCCTATCCCTATCAGGGACCGCGAACGGGCCAGTTCCGACGCACGAAGGGGAATCCGGGTCACTCCACTACAGCCCGACAGGCTCAACAAAGACTCAATCCCACCGGGAGGCACAAGAAAAAAGACACACGGCATGCTCACACGACATGACCCCAAAAATATACTCACTGAGTCCGAGGGAACTCTTTCCGGGTCGCCGTTCCGTAGGCCGACCCGTGCCAGTACAGTTCCTGTAGAAAAAAACAAAAGAGAAAAAGAATGGTGGGAATGGACCGACTGACATGGGGGTGAAACCCAGTGGAGTGAGCGACATTAGATGGCCAGTGCATACAGGTTAGCGCCTACCCTGACCCCTAACCCTAACCCTAAAACCCTAACCCTAACCCTAACCTTAACCCTAACCCTAAAACCCTAACCCTAACCTTAACCCTAACCCTAACCTTAACCCTAACCCTAAAACCCTAACCCTAACCCTAACCTTAACCCTAACCCTAACCTTAACCCTAACCCTAACTCCCTAACCCTAACCCTAACCCCCTAACCCTAACCCTAACCGCTAACCCTAACCCCAACCCTAATCAGCCCGTGCCTCATGTTTGCAATTCGCTCTACTGTTCGTTTCCCTTCTGGTCGGCCTGTTCATAAGAATCATCATTTGATTAATCACAACTCCCAATAAGGACAAACACGGGCAAAGGCATACCTATGCCACCCCAGAATGCCTTGAAAGAAAAAGAAAAAAGAATTAAAAAAGAGATTAAAACAATTCAAACCTAAATTGAGAAATAATTAATTAAATAAATAAATAAATAAATAAATAATGTAAAACCCACAGTACACAAGTGGGAAACAGTAATTTAATAAATTAATAATACCATTAGTTTAAAATTAAAATAAAACAATGCAAAAAGCCCCACTACAGATGATTAAAACAACCACAAAAACATGGGAGAGCCTCCTATTGGCCCATTCAAACAGAGAGCCTCCTATTGGCCCATTCAAACAGAGTCCCGCCCCCTATACTATAAAAAGGGACAGTTGAGGAGGCAAAAGCTCACTCACTGCTTCCAGCTCTTTGAGAGAAAGCCTTTAAACACTAATCATACTCTTCTGATGCTTAATCTATTTTAGTAAATCTGCTTACAGCTCTTGGAGAGAAAGCCTTTAAACACTAATCATATTCTTTTGATGCTTAATCTATTTTAGTAAATCTGCTTCCAGCTCTTTGAGAGAAAGCCTTTAAACAATACTCATATTTTTTTTGGATCCTCAAACTTATTCGGTTAACTAATTTCAAATCATAACAAGCCTGCCTGAAGAAGGTTCCAGGAGAACCGAAACGTTGCAACGGCTTGTTAATTTATCCTCACTCCAGAATTCAAGGAAAGTGATTCCACTGATTCAGAATAAAAATTCCTCTAAATACAATCGATAACAAAGCATATAATACAAATTAAGCCCTATTAACCGGGAGAATAACAGGGATGTAATACAAATTAAGCCCTACTTCTCTGAAAATTAAAAAGCACATAATACAAATTAATCCCTATTGACCTGAAATAAAAATTCCTCAAAATACACTTGATAATATAGCATATAATACATAATTCCACAATTACTTAAAAAGCACCTAACACAAATCGAGCCCCATTTTCCTGAAAATAAAAAAGTACATGATACTAATTAAGATCCTACTTACCTGAGAACACAAAAAAACATAAAAAAATAATAAATAAGCCTACTTACCTGGTTCCAATCTCCCCAAGAGTCCTCTCACACCTAAAAAACATAGAAAAAAGGTCCAATTCGATCAATTCAGATCCACAACAAATCCACTAACACACGTACACATATATATTAAAAAGGAGAAGACACTTAAACCATGGTTTGGCCAGAGAGAGACGGTTGGACTATGGTCACACGCGGACGCAAACGTGCCGTCCAGAGCATGGCTCGGCCTACGCCCCGTTACCACCGCGACATAGAGCGCCGCGCACAGGCGGAAAGAGTGCTCTCCTACGCGGAGATGGTCAAATACGGAGGCCGTAGGAGCACGGCCCCTACTCACTATCGTGACTTTGATCGTCGGCCCGACAGGCCGCAATCTTTTGAACCCCGGGCCCGTTCGAGGCCCTGTACCTCGGGGCCTCAGTATATGGTGCGCTCGCACCCCAAAAACAAAAAATCACATCACCGGCAGAACCAAAAGCCGAAACGGTCTACGGACCCTCACATTGACTCGGTCCGCACGTCGTTCAAGATCATAAAATTGAAACATCACATGAACAATATATGCCAAGGGCAGCCTCCTGCGATCGGCGAGATTGTAAAATACCTATCAGAGGTAATCAAACCGGCTTTGCCAAACGCCGCCACGCAAGCCCTCATTGAGGACAATGCAAAAAAGTGGGCTCAGAACACTATTAATATTCTGAATAGCCACTACACGAAAGCGTTGTCCGAAGAGGGGAACAAGCTCGAACGCATCGGATGCGACGGGTTTGACCGTTCCTTCGACAAAGCCGCCCAGTGGGCCGAACGTACCTTCGGTACAAAACTCAAGCGCCAGACGGTCGACGAGGCCAAAGAGTACGCCGAGATGACGGTAGCTCCGCTGAACCTCGAGACTCTGTTCGAAAGCTCAGAGGCCGAACAGGAGTCTGAAACATCCGCCCCGCAGAGAAAACAAACGAGGTCCACGATGACTGACCCGCAGAGCGATGTGTCCTCCGTCGACCACGAGGACGCGGGCAGCCTTCCGGACATTTCTCTTAACTGCCCGGCCTCCCCGCGAGTACGACACGCTCCCAGCGTCCGCCCAAACTCCTGTACCAGACAGGAAAATCATCCTATCCCTATCAGGGACCGCGAACGGGCCAGTTCCGACGCACGAAGGGGAATCCGGGTCACTCCACTACAGCCCGACAGGCTCAACAAAGACTCAATCCCACCGGGAGGCACAAGAAAAAAGACACACGGCATGCTCACACGACATGACCCCAAAAATATACTCACTGAGTCCGAGGGAACTCTTTCCGGGTCGCCGTTCCGTAGGCCGACCCGTGCCAGTACAGTTCCTGTAGAAAAAAACAAAAGAGAAAAAGAATGGTGGGAATGGACCGACTGACATGGGGGTGAAACCCAGTGGAGTGAGCGACATTAGATGGCCAGTGCATACAGGTTAGCGCCTACCCTGACCCCTAACCCTAACCCTAAAACCCTAACCCTAACCCTAACCTTAACCCTAACCCTAAAACCCTAACCCTAACCTTAACCCTAACCCTAACCTTAACCCTAACCCTAAAACCCTAACCCTAACCCTAACCTTAACCCTAACCCTAACCTTAACCCTAACCCTAACTCCCTAACCCTAACCCTAACCCCCTAACCCTAACCCTAACCGCTAACCCTAACCCCAACCCTAATCAGCCCGTGCCTCATGTTTGCAATTCGCTCTACTGTTCGTTTCCCTTCTGGTCGGCCTGTTCATAAGAATCATCATTTGATTAATCACAACTCCCAATAAGGACAAACACGGGCAAAGGCATACCTATGCCACCCCAGAATGCCTTGAAAGAAAAAGAAAAAAGAATTAAAAAAGAGATTAAAACAATTCAAACCTAAATTGAGAAATAATTAATTAAATAAATAAATAAATAAATAAATAATGTAAAACCCACAGTACACAAGTGGGAAACAGTAATTTAATAAATTAATAATACCATTAGTTTAAAATTAAAATAAAACAATGCAAAAAGCCCCACTACAGATGATTAAAACAACCACAAAAACATGGGAGAGCCTCCTATTGGCCCATTCAAACAGAGAGCCTCCTATTGGCCCATTCAAACAGAGTCCCGCCCCCTATACTATAAAAAGGGACAGTTGAGGAGGCAAAAGCTCACTCACTGCTTCCAGCTCTTTGAGAGAAAGCCTTTAAACACTAATCATACTCTTCTGATGCTTAATCTATTTTAGTAAATCTGCTTACAGCTCTTGGAGAGAAAGCCTTTAAACACTAATCATATTCTTTTGATGCTTAATCTATTTTAGTAAATCTGCTTCCAGCTCTTTGAGAGAAAGCCTTTAAACAATACTCATATTTTTTTTGGATCCTCAAACTTATTCGGTTAACTAATTTCAAATCATAACAAGCCTGCCTGAAGAAGGTTCCAGGAGAACCGAAACGTTGCAACGGCTTGTTAATTTATCCTCACTCCAGAATTCAAGGAAAGTGATTCCACTGATTCAGAATAAAAATTCCTCTAAATACAATCGATAACAAAGCATATAATACAAATTAAGCCCTATTAACCGGGAGAATAACAGGGATGTAATACAAATTAAGCCCTACTTCTCTGAAAATTAAAAAGCACATAATACAAATTAATCCCTATTGACCTGAAATAAAAATTCCTCAAAATACACTTGATAATATAGCATATAATACATAATTCCACAATTACTTAAAAAGCACCTAACACAAATCGAGCCCCATTTTCCTGAAAATAAAAAAGTACATGATACTAATTAAGATCCTACTTACCTGAGAACACAAAAAAACATAAAAAAATAATAAATAAGCCTACTTACCTGGTTCCAATCTCCCCAAGAGTCCTCTCACACCTAAAAAACATAGAAAAAAGGTCCAATTCGATCAATTCAGATCCACAACAAATCCACTAACACACGTACACATATATATTAAAAAGGAGAAGACACTTAAACCATGGTTTGGCCAGAGAGAGACGGTTGGACTATGGTCACACGCGGACGCAAACGTGCCGTCCAGAGCATGGCTCGGCCTACGCCCCGTTACCACCGCGACATAGAGCGCCGCGCACAGGCGGAAAGAGTGCTCTCCTACGCGGAGATGGTCAAATACGGAGGCCGTAGGAGCACGGCCCCTACTCACTATCGTGACTTTGATCGTCGGCCCGACAGGCCGCAATCTTTTGAACCCCGGGCCCGTTCGAGGCCCTGTACCTCGGGGCCTCAGTATATGGTGCGCTCGCACCCCAAAAACAAAAAATCACATCACCGGCAGAACCAAAAGCCGAAACGGTCTACGGACCCTCACATTGACTCGGTCCGCACGTCGTTCAAGATCATAAAATTGAAACATCACATGAACAATATATGCCAAGGGCAGCCTCCTGCGATCGGCGAGATTGTAAAATACCTATCAGAGGTAATCAAACCGGCTTTGCCAAACGCCGCCACGCAAGCCCTCATTGAGGACAATGCAAAAAAGTGGGCTCAGAACACTATTAATATTCTGAATAGCCACTACACGAAAGCGTTGTCCGAAGAGGGGAACAAGCTCGAACGCATCGGATGCGACGGGTTTGACCGTTCCTTCGACAAAGCCGCCCAGTGGGCCGAACGTACCTTCGGTACAAAACTCAAGCGCCAGACGGTCGACGAGGCCAAAGAGTACGCCGAGATGACGGTAGCTCCGCTGAACCTCGAGACTCTGTTCGAAAGCTCAGAGGCCGAACAGGAGTCTGAAACATCCGCCCCGCAGAGAAAACAAACGAGGTCCACGATGACTGACCCGCAGAGCGATGTGTCCTCCGTCGACCACGAGGACGCGGGCAGCCTTCCGGACATTTCTCTTAACTGCCCGGCCTCCCCGCGAGTACGACACGCTCCCAGCGTCCGCCCAAACTCCTGTACCAGACAGGAAAATCATCCTATCCCTATCAGGGACCGCGAACGGGCCAGTTCCGACGCACGAAGGGGAATCCGGGTCACTCCACTACAGCCCGACAGGCTCAACAAAGACTCAATCCCACCGGGAGGCACAAGAAAAAAGACACACGGCATGCTCACACGACATGACCCCAAAAATATACTCACTGAGTCCGAGGGAACTCTTTCCGGGTCGCCGTTCCGTAGGCCGACCCGTGCCAGTACAGTTCCTGTAGAAAAAAACAAAAGAGAAAAAGAATGGTGGGAATGGACCGACTGACATGGGGGTGAAACCCAGTGGAGTGAGCGACATTAGATGGCCAGTGCATACAGGTTAGCGCCTACCCTGACCCCTAACCCTAACCCTAAAACCCTAACCCTAACCCTAACCTTAACCCTAACCCTAAAACCCTAACCCTAACCTTAACCCTAACCCTAACCTTAACCCTAACCCTAAAACCCTAACCCTAACCCTAACCTTAACCCTAACCCTAACCTTAACCCTAACCCTAACTCCCTAACCCTAACCCTAACCCCCTAACCCTAACCCTAACCGCTAACCCTAACCCCAACCCTAATCAGCCCGTGCCTCATGTTTGCAATTCGCTCTACTGTTCGTTTCCCTTCTGGTCGGCCTGTTCATAAGAATCATCATTTGATTAATCACAACTCCCAATAAGGACAAACACGGGCAAAGGCATACCTATGCCACCCCAGAATGCCTTGAAAGAAAAAGAAAAAAGAATTAAAAAAGAGATTAAAACAATTCAAACCTAAATTGAGAAATAATTAATTAAATAAATAAATAAATAAATAAATAATGTAAAACCCACAGTACACAAGTGGGAAACAGTAATTTAATAAATTAATAATACCATTAGTTTAAAATTAAAATAAAACAATGCAAAAAGCCCCACTACAGATGATTAAAACAACCACAAAAACATGGGAGAGCCTCCTATTGGCCCATTCAAACAGAGAGCCTCCTATTGGCCCATTCAAACAGAGTCCCGCCCCCTATACTATAAAAAGGGACAGTTGAGGAGGCAAAAGCTCACTCACTGCTTCCAGCTCTTTGAGAGAAAGCCTTTAAACACTAATCATACTCTTCTGATGCTTAATCTATTTTAGTAAATCTGCTTACAGCTCTTGGAGAGAAAGCCTTTAAACACTAATCATATTCTTTTGATGCTTAATCTATTTTAGTAAATCTGCTTCCAGCTCTTTGAGAGAAAGCCTTTAAACAATACTCATATTTTTTTTGGATCCTCAAACTTATTCGGTTAACTAATTTCAAATCATAACAAGCCTGCCTGAAGAAGGTTCCAGGAGAACCGAAACGTTGCAACGGCTTGTTAATTTATCCTCACTCCAGAATTCAAGGAAAGTGATTCCACTGATTCAGAATAAAAATTCCTCTAAATACAATCGATAACAAAGCATATAATACAAATTAAGCCCTATTAACCGGGAGAATAACAGGGATGTAATACAAATTAAGCCCTACTTCTCTGAAAATTAAAAAGCACATAATACAAATTAATCCCTATTGACCTGAAATAAAAATTCCTCAAAATACACTTGATAATATAGCATATAATACATAATTCCACAATTACTTAAAAAGCACCTAACACAAATCGAGCCCCATTTTCCTGAAAATAAAAAAGTACATGATACTAATTAAGATCCTACTTACCTGAGAACACAAAAAAACATAAAAAAATAATAAATAAGCCTACTTACCTGGTTCCAATCTCCCCAAGAGTCCTCTCACACCTAAAAAACATAGAAAAAAGGTCCAATTCGATCAATTCAGATCCACAACAAATCCACTAACACACGTACACATATATATTAAAAAGGAGAAGACACTTAAACCATGGTTTGGCCAGAGAGAGACGGTTGGACTATGGTCACACGCGGACGCAAACGTGCCGTCCAGAGCATGGCTCGGCCTACGCCCCGTTACCACCGCGACATAGAGCGCCGCGCACAGGCGGAAAGAGTGCTCTCCTACGCGGAGATGGTCAAATACGGAGGCCGTAGGAGCACGGCCCCTACTCACTATCGTGACTTTGATCGTCGGCCCGACAGGCCGCAATCTTTTGAACCCCGGGCCCGTTCGAGGCCCTGTACCTCGGGGCCTCAGTATATGGTGCGCTCGCACCCCAAAAACAAAAAATCACATCACCGGCAGAACCAAAAGCCGAAACGGTCTACGGACCCTCACATTGACTCGGTCCGCACGTCGTTCAAGATCATAAAATTGAAACATCACATGAACAATATATGCCAAGGGCAGCCTCCTGCGATCGGCGAGATTGTAAAATACCTATCAGAGGTAATCAAACCGGCTTTGCCAAACGCCGCCACGCAAGCCCTCATTGAGGACAATGCAAAAAAGTGGGCTCAGAACACTATTAATATTCTGAATAGCCACTACACGAAAGCGTTGTCCGAAGAGGGGAACAAGCTCGAACGCATCGGATGCGACGGGTTTGACCGTTCCTTCGACAAAGCCGCCCAGTGGGCCGAACGTACCTTCGGTACAAAACTCAAGCGCCAGACGGTCGACGAGGCCAAAGAGTACGCCGAGATGACGGTAGCTCCGCTGAACCTCGAGACTCTGTTCGAAAGCTCAGAGGCCGAACAGGAGTCTGAAACATCCGCCCCGCAGAGAAAACAAACGAGGTCCACGATGACTGACCCGCAGAGCGATGTGTCCTCCGTCGACCACGAGGACGCGGGCAGCCTTCCGGACATTTCTCTTAACTGCCCGGCCTCCCCGCGAGTACGACACGCTCCCAGCGTCCGCCCAAACTCCTGTACCAGACAGGAAAATCATCCTATCCCTATCAGGGACCGCGAACGGGCCAGTTCCGACGCACGAAGGGGAATCCGGGTCACTCCACTACAGCCCGACAGGCTCAACAAAGACTCAATCCCACCGGGAGGCACAAGAAAAAAGACACACGGCATGCTCACACGACATGACCCCAAAAATATACTCACTGAGTCCGAGGGAACTCTTTCCGGGTCGCCGTTCCGTAGGCCGACCCGTGCCAGTACAGTTCCTGTAGAAAAAAACAAAAGAGAAAAAGAATGGTGGGAATGGACCGACTGACATGGGGGTGAAACCCAGTGGAGTGAGCGACATTAGATGGCCAGTGCATACAGGTTAGCGCCTACCCTGACCCCTAACCCTAACCCTAAAACCCTAACCCTAACCCTAACCTTAACCCTAACCCTAAAACCCTAACCCTAACCTTAACCCTAACCCTAACCTTAACCCTAACCCTAAAACCCTAACCCTAACCCTAACCTTAACCCTAACCCTAACCTTAACCCTAACCCTAACTCCCTAACCCTAACCCTAACCCCCTAACCCTAACCCTAACCGCTAACCCTAACCCCAACCCTAATCAGCCCGTGCCTCATGTTTGCAATTCGCTCTACTGTTCGTTTCCCTTCTGGTCGGCCTGTTCATAAGAATCATCATTTGATTAATCACAACTCCCAATAAGGACAAACACGGGCAAAGGCATACCTATGCCACCCCAGAATGCCTTGAAAGAAAAAGAAAAAAGAATTAAAAAAGAGATTAAAACAATTCAAACCTAAATTGAGAAATAATTAATTAAATAAATAAATAAATAAATAAATAATGTAAAACCCACAGTACACAAGTGGGAAACAGTAATTTAATAAATTAATAATACCATTAGTTTAAAATTAAAATAAAACAATGCAAAAAGCCCCACTACAGATGATTAAAACAACCACAAAAACATGGGAGAGCCTCCTATTGGCCCATTCAAACAGAGAGCCTCCTATTGGCCCATTCAAACAGAGTCCCGCCCCCTATACTATAAAAAGGGACAGTTGAGGAGGCAAAAGCTCACTCACTGCTTCCAGCTCTTTGAGAGAAAGCCTTTAAACACTAATCATACTCTTCTGATGCTTAATCTATTTTAGTAAATCTGCTTACAGCTCTTGGAGAGAAAGCCTTTAAACACTAATCATATTCTTTTGATGCTTAATCTATTTTAGTAAATCTGCTTCCAGCTCTTTGAGAGAAAGCCTTTAAACAATACTCATATTTTTTTTGGATCCTCAAACTTATTCGGTTAACTAATTTCAAATCATAACAAGCCTGCCTGAAGAAGGTTCCAGGAGAACCGAAACGTTGCAACGGCTTGTTAATTTATCCTCACTCCAGAATTCAAGGAAAGTGATTCCACTGATTCAGAATAAAAATTCCTCTAAATACAATCGATAACAAAGCATATAATACAAATTAAGCCCTATTAACCGGGAGAATAACAGGGATGTAATACAAATTAAGCCCTACTTCTCTGAAAATTAAAAAGCACATAATACAAATTAATCCCTATTGACCTGAAATAAAAATTCCTCAAAATACACTTGATAATATAGCATATAATACATAATTCCACAATTACTTAAAAAGCACCTAACACAAATCGAGCCCCATTTTCCTGAAAATAAAAAAGTACATGATACTAATTAAGATCCTACTTACCTGAGAACACAAAAAAACATAAAAAAATAATAAATAAGCCTACTTACCTGGTTCCAATCTCCCCAAGAGTCCTCTCACACCTAAAAAACATAGAAAAAAGGTCCAATTCGATCAATTCAGATCCACAACAAATCCACTAACACACGTACACATATATATTAAAAAGGAGAAGACACTTAAACCATGGTTTGGCCAGAGAGAGACGGTTGGACTATGGTCACACGCGGACGCAAACGTGCCGTCCAGAGCATGGCTCGGCCTACGCCCCGTTACCACCGCGACATAGAGCGCCGCGCACAGGCGGAAAGAGTGCTCTCCTACGCGGAGATGGTCAAATACGGAGGCCGTAGGAGCACGGCCCCTACTCACTATCGTGACTTTGATCGTCGGCCCGACAGGCCGCAATCTTTTGAACCCCGGGCCCGTTCGAGGCCCTGTACCTCGGGGCCTCAGTATATGGTGCGCTCGCACCCCAAAAACAAAAAATCACATCACCGGCAGA
Organism: Ictalurus punctatus; assembly: GCF_001660625.3. NCBI lineage: Eukaryota > Metazoa > Chordata > Actinopteri > Siluriformes > Ictaluridae > Ictalurus > Ictalurus punctatus. Next base: position 11,556 of record NW_026521171.1, read on the forward strand.
ACCAAAAGCCGAAACGGTCTACGGACCCTCACATTGACTCGGTCCGCACGTCGTTCAAGATCATAAAATTGAAACATCACATGAACAATATATGCCAAGGGCAGCCTCCTGCGATCGGCGAGATTGTAAAATACCTATCAGAGGTAATCAAACCGGCTTTGCCAAACGCCGCCACGCAAGCCCTCATTGAGGACAATGCAAAAAAGTGGGCTCAGAACACTATTAATATTCTGAATAGCCACTACACGAAAGCGTTGTCCGAAGAGGGGAACAAGCTCGAACGCATCGGATGCGACGGGTTTGACCGTTCCTTCGACAAAGCCGCCCAGTGGGCCGAACGTACCTTCGGTACAAAACTCAAGCGCCAGACGGTCGACGAGGCCAAAGAGTACGCCGAGATGACGGTAGCTCCGCTGAACCTCGAGACTCTGTTCGAAAGCTCAGAGGCCGAACAGGAGTCTGAAACATCCGCCCCGCAGAGAAAACAAACGAGGTCCACGATGACTGACCCGCAGAGCGATGTGTCCTCCGTCGACCACGAGGACGCGGGCAGCCTTCCGGACATTTCTCTTAACTGCCCGGCCTCCCCGCGAGTACGACACGCTCCCAGCGTCCGCCCAAACTCCTGTACCAGACAGGAAAATCATCCTATCCCTATCAGGGACCGCGAACGGGCCAGTTCCGACGCACGAAGGGGAATCCGGGTCACTCCACTACAGCCCGACAGGCTCAACAAAGACTCAATCCCACCGGGAGGCACAAGAAAAAAGACACACGGCATGCTCACACGACATGACCCCAAAAATATACTCACTGAGTCCGAGGGAACTCTTTCCGGGTCGCCGTTCCGTAGGCCGACCCGTGCCAGTACAGTTCCTGTAGAAAAAAACAAAAGAGAAAAAGAATGGTGGGAATGGACCGACTGACATGGGGGTGAAACCCAGTGGAGTGAGCGACATTAGATGGCCAGTGCATACAGGTTAGCGCCTACCCTGACCCCTAACCCTAACCCTAAAACCCTAACCCTAACCCTAACCTTAACCCTAACCCTAAAACCCTAACCCTAACCTTAACCCTAACCCTAACCTTAACCCTAACCCTAAAACCCTAACCCTAACCCTAACCTTAACCCTAACCCTAACCTTAACCCTAACCCTAACTCCCTAACCCTAACCCTAACCCCCTAACCCTAACCCTAACCGCTAACCCTAACCCCAACCCTAATCAGCCCGTGCCTCATGTTTGCAATTCGCTCTACTGTTCGTTTCCCTTCTGGTCGGCCTGTTCATAAGAATCATCATTTGATTAATCACAACTCCCAATAAGGACAAACACGGGCAAAGGCATACCTATGCCACCCCAGAATGCCTTGAAAGAAAAAGAAAAAAGAATTAAAAAAGAGATTAAAACAATTCAAACCTAAATTGAGAAATAATTAATTAAATAAATAAATAAATAAATAAATAATGTAAAACCCACAGTACACAAGTGGGAAACAGTAATTTAATAAATTAATAATACCATTAGTTTAAAATTAAAATAAAACAATGCAAAAAGCCCCACTACAGATGATTAAAACAACCACAAAAACATGGGAGAGCCTCCTATTGGCCCATTCAAACAGAGAGCCTCCTATTGGCCCATTCAAACAGAGTCCCGCCCCCTATACTATAAAAAGGGACAGTTGAGGAGGCAAAAGCTCACTCACTGCTTCCAGCTCTTTGAGAGAAAGCCTTTAAACACTAATCATACTCTTCTGATGCTTAATCTATTTTAGTAAATCTGCTTACAGCTCTTGGAGAGAAAGCCTTTAAACACTAATCATATTCTTTTGATGCTTAATCTATTTTAGTAAATCTGCTTCCAGCTCTTTGAGAGAAAGCCTTTAAACAATACTCATATTTTTTTTGGATCCTCAAACTTATTCGGTTAACTAATTTCAAATCATAACAAGCCTGCCTGAAGAAGGTTCCAGGAGAACCGAAACGTTGCAACGGCTTGTTAATTTATCCTCACTCCAGAATTCAAGGAAAGTGATTCCACTGATTCAGAATAAAAATTCCTCTAAATACAATCGATAACAAAGCATATAATACAAATTAAGCCCTATTAACCGGGAGAATAACAGGGATGTAATACAAATTAAGCCCTACTTCTCTGAAAATTAAAAAGCACATAATACAAATTAATCCCTATTGACCTGAAATAAAAATTCCTCAAAATACACTTGATAATATAGCATATAATACATAATTCCACAATTACTTAAAAAGCACCTAACACAAATCGAGCCCCATTTTCCTGAAAATAAAAAAGTACATGATACTAATTAAGATCCTACTTACCTGAGAACACAAAAAAACATAAAAAAATAATAAATAAGCCTACTTACCTGGTTCCAATCTCCCCAAGAGTCCTCTCACACCTAAAAAACATAGAAAAAAGGTCCAATTCGATCAATTCAGATCCACAACAAATCCACTAACACACGTACACATATATATTAAAAAGGAGAAGACACTTAAACCATGGTTTGGCCAGAGAGAGACGGTTGGACTATGGTCACACGCGGACGCAAACGTGCCGTCCAGAGCATGGCTCGGCCTACGCCCCGTTACCACCGCGACATAGAGCGCCGCGCACAGGCGGAAAGAGTGCTCTCCTACGCGGAGATGGTCAAATACGGAGGCCGTAGGAGCACGGCCCCTACTCACTATCGTGACTTTGATCGTCGGCCCGACAGGCCGCAATCTTTTGAACCCCGGGCCCGTTCGAGGCCCTGTACCTCGGGGCCTCAGTATATGGTGCGCTCGCACCCCAAAAACAAAAAATCACATCACCGGCAGAACCAAAAGCCGAAACGGTCTACGGACCCTCACATTGACTCGGTCCGCACGTCGTTCAAGATCATAAAATTGAAACATCACATGAACAATATATGCCAAGGGCAGCCTCCTGCGATCGGCGAGATTGTAAAATACCTATCAGAGGTAATCAAACCGGCTTTGCCAAACGCCGCCACGCAAGCCCTCATTGAGGACAATGCAAAAAAGTGGGCTCAGAACACTATTAATATTCTGAATAGCCACTACACGAAAGCGTTGTCCGAAGAGGGGAACAAGCTCGAACGCATCGGATGCGACGGGTTTGACCGTTCCTTCGACAAAGCCGCCCAGTGGGCCGAACGTACCTTCGGTACAAAACTCAAGCGCCAGACGGTCGACGAGGCCAAAGAGTACGCCGAGATGACGGTAGCTCCGCTGAACCTCGAGACTCTGTTCGAAAGCTCAGAGGCCGAACAGGAGTCTGAAACATCCGCCCCGCAGAGAAAACAAACGAGGTCCACGATGACTGACCCGCAGAGCGATGTGTCCTCCGTCGACCACGAGGACGCGGGCAGCCTTCCGGACATTTCTCTTAACTGCCCGGCCTCCCCGCGAGTACGACACGCTCCCAGCGTCCGCCCAAACTCCTGTACCAGACAGGAAAATCATCCTATCCCTATCAGGGACCGCGAACGGGCCAGTTCCGACGCACGAAGGGGAATCCGGGTCACTCCACTACAGCCCGACAGGCTCAACAAAGACTCAATCCCACCGGGAGGCACAAGAAAAAAGACACACGGCATGCTCACACGACATGACCCCAAAAATATACTCACTGAGTCCGAGGGAACTCTTTCCGGGTCGCCGTTCCGTAGGCCGACCCGTGCCAGTACAGTTCCTGTAGAAAAAAACAAAAGAGAAAAAGAATGGTGGGAATGGACCGACTGACATGGGGGTGAAACCCAGTGGAGTGAGCGACATTAGATGGCCAGTGCATACAGGTTAGCGCCTACCCTGACCCCTAACCCTAACCCTAAAACCCTAACCCTAACCCTAACCTTAACCCTAACCCTAAAACCCTAACCCTAACCTTAACCCTAACCCTAACCTTAACCCTAACCCTAAAACCCTAACCCTAACCCTAACCTTAACCCTAACCCTAACCTTAACCCTAACCCTAACTCCCTAACCCTAACCCTAACCCCCTAACCCTAACCCTAACCGCTAACCCTAACCCCAACCCTAATCAGCCCGTGCCTCATGTTTGCAATTCGCTCTACTGTTCGTTTCCCTTCTGGTCGGCCTGTTCATAAGAATCATCATTTGATTAATCACAACTCCCAATAAGGACAAACACGGGCAAAGGCATACCTATGCCACCCCAGAATGCCTTGAAAGAAAAAGAAAAAAGAATTAAAAAAGAGATTAAAACAATTCAAACCTAAATTGAGAAATAATTAATTAAATAAATAAATAAATAAATAAATAATGTAAAACCCACAGTACACAAGTGGGAAACAGTAATTTAATAAATTAATAATACCATTAGTTTAAAATTAAAATAAAACAATGCAAAAAGCCCCACTACAGATGATTAAAACAACCACAAAAACATGGGAGAGCCTCCTATTGGCCCATTCAAACAGAGAGCCTCCTATTGGCCCATTCAAACAGAGTCCCGCCCCCTATACTATAAAAAGGGACAGTTGAGGAGGCAAAAGCTCACTCACTGCTTCCAGCTCTTTGAGAGAAAGCCTTTAAACACTAATCATACTCTTCTGATGCTTAATCTATTTTAGTAAATCTGCTTACAGCTCTTGGAGAGAAAGCCTTTAAACACTAATCATATTCTTTTGATGCTTAATCTATTTTAGTAAATCTGCTTCCAGCTCTTTGAGAGAAAGCCTTTAAACAATACTCATATTTTTTTTGGATCCTCAAACTTATTCGGTTAACTAATTTCAAATCATAACAAGCCTGCCTGAAGAAGGTTCCAGGAGAACCGAAACGTTGCAACGGCTTGTTAATTTATCCTCACTCCAGAATTCAAGGAAAGTGATTCCACTGATTCAGAATAAAAATTCCTCTAAATACAATCGATAACAAAGCATATAATACAAATTAAGCCCTATTAACCGGGAGAATAACAGGGATGTAATACAAATTAAGCCCTACTTCTCTGAAAATTAAAAAGCACATAATACAAATTAATCCCTATTGACCTGAAATAAAAATTCCTCAAAATACACTTGATAATATAGCATATAATACATAATTCCACAATTACTTAAAAAGCACCTAACACAAATCGAGCCCCATTTTCCTGAAAATAAAAAAGTACATGATACTAATTAAGATCCTACTTACCTGAGAACACAAAAAAACATAAAAAAATAATAAATAAGCCTACTTACCTGGTTCCAATCTCCCCAAGAGTCCTCTCACACCTAAAAAACATAGAAAAAAGGTCCAATTCGATCAATTCAGATCCACAACAAATCCACTAACACACGTACACATATATATTAAAAAGGAGAAGACACTTAAACCATGGTTTGGCCAGAGAGAGACGGTTGGACTATGGTCACACGCGGACGCAAACGTGCCGTCCAGAGCATGGCTCGGCCTACGCCCCGTTACCACCGCGACATAGAGCGCCGCGCACAGGCGGAAAGAGTGCTCTCCTACGCGGAGATGGTCAAATACGGAGGCCGTAGGAGCACGGCCCCTACTCACTATCGTGACTTTGATCGTCGGCCCGACAGGCCGCAATCTTTTGAACCCCGGGCCCGTTCGAGGCCCTGTACCTCGGGGCCTCAGTATATGGTGCGCTCGCACCCCAAAAACAAAAAATCACATCACCGGCAGAACCAAAAGCCGAAACGGTCTACGGACCCTCACATTGACTCGGTCCGCACGTCGTTCAAGATCATAAAATTGAAACATCACATGAACAATATATGCCAAGGGCAGCCTCCTGCGATCGGCGAGATTGTAAAATACCTATCAGAGGTAATCAAACCGGCTTTGCCAAACGCCGCCACGCAAGCCCTCATTGAGGACAATGCAAAAAAGTGGGCTCAGAACACTATTAATATTCTGAATAGCCACTACACGAAAGCGTTGTCCGAAGAGGGGAACAAGCTCGAACGCATCGGATGCGACGGGTTTGACCGTTCCTTCGACAAAGCCGCCCAGTGGGCCGAACGTACCTTCGGTACAAAACTCAAGCGCCAGACGGTCGACGAGGCCAAAGAGTACGCCGAGATGACGGTAGCTCCGCTGAACCTCGAGACTCTGTTCGAAAGCTCAGAGGCCGAACAGGAGTCTGAAACATCCGCCCCGCAGAGAAAACAAACGAGGTCCACGATGACTGACCCGCAGAGCGATGTGTCCTCCGTCGACCACGAGGACGCGGGCAGCCTTCCGGACATTTCTCTTAACTGCCCGGCCTCCCCGCGAGTACGACACGCTCCCAGCGTCCGCCCAAACTCCTGTACCAGACAGGAAAATCATCCTATCCCTATCAGGGACCGCGAACGGGCCAGTTCCGACGCACGAAGGGGAATCCGGGTCACTCCACTACAGCCCGACAGGCTCAACAAAGACTCAATCCCACCGGGAGGCACAAGAAAAAAGACACACGGCATGCTCACACGACATGACCCCAAAAATATACTCACTGAGTCCGAGGGAACTCTTTCCGGGTCGCCGTTCCGTAGGCCGACCCGTGCCAGTACAGTTCCTGTAGAAAAAAACAAAAGAGAAAAAGAATGGTGGGAATGGACCGACTGACATGGGGGTGAAACCCAGTGGAGTGAGCGACATTAGATGGCCAGTGCATACAGGTTAGCGCCTACCCTGACCCCTAACCCTAACCCTAAAACCCTAACCCTAACCCTAACCTTAACCCTAACCCTAAAACCCTAACCCTAACCTTAACCCTAACCCTAACCTTAACCCTAACCCTAAAACCCTAACCCTAACCCTAACCTTAACCCTAACCCTAACCTTAACCCTAACCCTAACTCCCTAACCCTAACCCTAACCCCCTAACCCTAACCCTAACCGCTAACCCTAACCCCAACCCTAATCAGCCCGTGCCTCATGTTTGCAATTCGCTCTACTGTTCGTTTCCCTTCTGGTCGGCCTGTTCATAAGAATCATCATTTGATTAATCACAACTCCCAATAAGGACAAACACGGGCAAAGGCATACCTATGCCACCCCAGAATGCCTTGAAAGAAAAAGAAAAAAGAATTAAAAAAGAGATTAAAACAATTCAAACCTAAATTGAGAAATAATTAATTAAATAAATAAATAAATAAATAAATAATGTAAAACCCACAGTACACAAGTGGGAAACAGTAATTTAATAAATTAATAATACCATTAGTTTAAAATTAAAATAAAACAATGCAAAAAGCCCCACTACAGATGATTAAAACAACCACAAAAACATGGGAGAGCCTCCTATTGGCCCATTCAAACAGAGAGCCTCCTATTGGCCCATTCAAACAGAGTCCCGCCCCCTATACTATAAAAAGGGACAGTTGAGGAGGCAAAAGCTCACTCACTGCTTCCAGCTCTTTGAGAGAAAGCCTTTAAACACTAATCATACTCTTCTGATGCTTAATCTATTTTAGTAAATCTGCTTACAGCTCTTGGAGAGAAAGCCTTTAAACACTAATCATATTCTTTTGATGCTTAATCTATTTTAGTAAATCTGCTTCCAGCTCTTTGAGAGAAAGCCTTTAAACAATACTCATATTTTTTTTGGATCCTCAAACTTATTCGGTTAACTAATTTCAAATCATAACAAGCCTGCCTGAAGAAGGTTCCAGGAGAACCGAAACGTTGCAACGGCTTGTTAATTTATCCTCACTCCAGAATTCAAGGAAAGTGATTCCACTGATTCAGAATAAAAATTCCTCTAAATACAATCGATAACAAAGCATATAATACAAATTAAGCCCTATTAACCGGGAGAATAACAGGGATGTAATACAAATTAAGCCCTACTTCTCTGAAAATTAAAAAGCACATAATACAAATTAATCCCTATTGACCTGAAATAAAAATTCCTCAAAATACACTTGATAATATAGCATATAATACATAATTCCACAATTACTTAAAAAGCACCTAACACAAATCGAGCCCCATTTTCCTGAAAATAAAAAAGTACATGATACTAATTAAGATCCTACTTACCTGAGAACACAAAAAAACATAAAAAAATAATAAATAAGCCTACTTACCTGGTTCCAATCTCCCCAAGAGTCCTCTCACACCTAAAAAACATAGAAAAAAGGTCCAATTCGATCAATTCAGATCCACAACAAATCCACTAACACACGTACACATATATATTAAAAAGGAGAAGACACTTAAACCATGGTTTGGCCAGAGAGAGACGGTTGGACTATGGTCACACGCGGACGCAAACGTGCCGTCCAGAGCATGGCTCGGCCTACGCCCCGTTACCACCGCGACATAGAGCGCCGCGCACAGGCGGAAAGAGTGCTCTCCTACGCGGAGATGGTCAAATACGGAGGCCGTAGGAGCACGGCCCCTACTCACTATCGTGACTTTGATCGTCGGCCCGACAGGCCGCAATCTTTTGAACCCCGGGCCCGTTCGAGGCCCTGTACCTCGGGGCCTCAGTATATGGTGCGCTCGCACCCCAAAAACAAAAAATCACATCACCGGCAGAACCAAAAGCCGAAACGGTCTACGGACCCTCACATTGACTCGGTCCGCACGTCGTTCAAGATCATAAAATTGAAACATCACATGAACAATATATGCCAAGGGCAGCCTCCTGCGATCGGCGAGATTGTAAAATACCTATCAGAGGTAATCAAACCGGCTTTGCCAAACGCCGCCACGCAAGCCCTCATTGAGGACAATGCAAAAAAGTGGGCTCAGAACACTATTAATATTCTGAATAGCCACTACACGAAAGCGTTGTCCGAAGAGGGGAACAAGCTCGAACGCATCGGATGCGACGGGTTTGACCGTTCCTTCGACAAAGCCGCCCAGTGGGCCGAACGTACCTTCGGTACAAAACTCAAGCGCCAGACGGTCGACGAGGCCAAAGAGTACGCCGAGATGACGGTAGCTCCGCTGAACCTCGAGACTCTGTTCGAAAGCTCAGAGGCCGAACAGGAGTCTGAAACATCCGCCCCGCAGAGAAAACAAACGAGGTCCACGATGACTGACCCGCAGAGCGATGTGTCCTCCGTCGACCACGAGGACGCGGGCAGCCTTCCGGACATTTCTCTTAACTGCCCGGCCTCCCCGCGAGTACGACACGCTCCCAGCGTCCGCCCAAACTCCTGTACCAGACAGGAAAATCATCCTATCCCTATCAGGGACCGCGAACGGGCCAGTTCCGACGCACGAAGGGGAATCCGGGTCACTCCACTACAGCCCGACAGGCTCAACAAAGACTCAATCCCACCGGGAGGCACAAGAAAAAAGACACACGGCATGCTCACACGACATGACCCCAAAAATATACTCACTGAGTCCGAGGGAACTCTTTCCGGGTCGCCGTTCCGTAGGCCGACCCGTGCCAGTACAGTTCCTGTAGAAAAAAACAAAAGAGAAAAAGAATGGTGGGAATGGACCGACTGACATGGGGGTGAAACCCAGTGGAGTGAGCGACATTAGATGGCCAGTGCATACAGGTTAGCGCCTACCCTGACCCCTAACCCTAACCCTAAAACCCTAACCCTAACCCTAACCTTAACCCTAACCCTAAAACCCTAACCCTAACCCTTAACCCTAACCCTAACCTTAACCCTAACCCTAAACCCTAACCCTAACCCTAACCTTAACCCTAACCCTAACCTTAACCCTAACCCTAACTCCCTAACCCTAACCCTAACCCCCTAACCCTAACCCTAACCGCTAACCCTAACCCCAACCCTAATCAGCCCGTGCCTCATGTTTGCAATTCGCTCTACTGTTCGTTTCCCTTCTGGTCGGCCTGTTCATAAGAATCATCATTTGATTAATCACAACTCCCAATAAGGACAAACACGGGCAAAGGCATACCTATGCCACCCCAGAATGCCTTGAAAGAAAAAGAAAAAAGAATTAAAAAAGAGATTAAAACAATTCAAACCTAAATTGAGAAATAATTAATTAAATAAATAAATAAATAAATAAATAATGTAAAACCCACAGTACACAAGTGGGAAACAGTAATTTAATAAATTAATAATACCATTAGTTTAAAATTAAAATAAAACAATGCAAAAAGCCCCACTACAGATGATTAAAACAACCACAAAAACATGGGAGAGCCTCCTATTGGCCCATTCAAACAGAGAGCCTCCTATTGGCCCATTCAAACAGAGTCCCGCCCCCTATACTATAAAAAGGGACAGTTGAGGAGGCAAAAGCTCACTCACTGCTTCCAGCTCTTTGAGAGAAAGCCTTTAAACACTAATCATACTCTTCTGATGCTTAATCTATTTTAGTAAATCTGCTTACAGCTCTTGGAGAGAAAGCCTTTAAACACTAATCATATTCTTTTGATGCTTAATCTATTTTAGTAAATCTGCTTCCAGCTCTTTGAGAGAAAGCCTTTAAACAATACTCATATTTTTTTTGGATCCTCAAACTTATTCGGTTAACTAATTTCAAATCATAACAAGCCTGCCTGAAGAAGGTTCCAGGAGAACCGAAACGTTGCAACGGCTTGTTAATTTATCCTCACTCCAGAATTCAAGGAAAGTGATTCCACTGATTCAGAATAAAAATTCCTCTAAATACAATCGATAACAAAGCATATAATACAAATTAAGCCCTATTAACCGGGAGAATAACAGAGATGTAATACAAATTAAGCCCTACTTCTCTGAAAATTAAAAAGCACATAATACAAATTAATCCCTATTGACCTGAAATAAAAATTCCTCAAAATACACTTGATAATATAGCATATAATACATAATTCCACAATTACTTAAAAAGCACCTAACACAAATCGAGCCCCATTTTCCTGAAAATAAAAAAGTACATGATACTAATTAAGATCCTACTTACCTGAGAACACAAAAAAACATAAAAAAATAATAAATAAGCCTACTTACCTGGTTCCAATCTCCCCAAGAGTCCTCTCACACCTAAAAAACATAGAAAAAAGGTCCAATTCGATCAATTCAGATCCACAACAAATCCACTAACACACGTACACATATATATTAAAAAGGAGAAGACACTTAAACCATGGTTTGGCCAGAGAGAGACGGTTGGACTATGGTCACACGCGGACGCAAACGTGCCGTCCAGAGCATGGCTCGGCCTACGCCCCGTTACCACCGCGACATAGAGCGCCGCGCACAGGCGGAAAGAGTGCTCTCCTACGCGGAGATGGTCAAATACGGAGGCCGTAGGAGCACGGCCCCTACTCACTATCGTGACTTTGATCGTCGGCCCGACAGGCCGCAATCTTTTGAACCCCGGGCCCGTTCGAGGCCCTGTACCTCGGGGCCTCAGTATATGGTGCGCTCGCACCCCAAAAACAAAAAATCACATCACCGGCAGAACCAAAAGCCGAAACGGTCTACGGACCCTCACATTGACTCGGTCCGCACGTCGTTCAAGATCATAAAATTGAAACATCACATGAACAATATATGCCAAGGGCAGCCTCCTGCGATCGGCGAGATTGTAAAATACCTATCAGAGGTAATCAAACCGGCTTTGCCAAACGCCGCCACGCAAGCCCTCATTGAGGACAATGCAAAAAAGTGGGCTCAGAACACTATTAATATTCTGAATAGCCACTACACGAAAGCGTTGTCCGAAGAGGGGAACAAGCTCGAACGCATCGGATGCGACGGGTTTGACCGTTCCTTCGACAAAGCCGCCCAGTGGGCCGAACGTACCTTCGGTACAAAACTCAAGCGCCAGACGGTCGACGAGGCCAAAGAGTACGCCGAGATGACGGTAGCTCCGCTGAACCTCGAGACTCTGTTCGAAAGCTCAGAGGCCGAACAGGAGTCTGAAACATCCGCCCCGCAGAGAAAACAAACGAGGTCCACGATGACTGACCCGCAGAGCGATGTGTCCTCCGTCGACCACGAGGACGCGGGCAGCCTTCCGGACATTTCTCTTAACTGCCCGGCCTCCCCGCGAGTACGACACGCTCCCAGCGTCCGCCCAAACTCCTGTACCAGACAGGAAAATCATCCTATCCCTATCAGGGACCGCGAACGGGCCAGTTCCGACGCACGAAGGGGAATCCGGGTCACTCCACTACAGCCCGACAGGCTCAACAAAGACTCAATCCCACCGGGAGGCACAAGAAAAAAGACACACGGCATGCTCACACGACATGACCCCAAAAATATACTCACTGAGTCCGAGGGAACTGGAGAAAAAAACAAAAGAGAAAAAGAATGGTGGGAATGGACCGGCTGACATGGGGGTGAAACCCAGTGGAGTGAGCGACATTAGATGGACAGTGCATACAGGTTAGCGCCTACCACTGGAACCCTAACCCTAACCCTAAAACCCTAACCCTAACCCTAACCTTAACCCTAACCCTAAACCCTAACCCTAACCCTAACCCTAACCCTAACCTAACCCTAACCCTAACCCTAACCCTAACCCTAACCCTAACCCTAACCCTAACCTTAACCCTAACCCTAACCCCCTAACCCTAACCCTAACCCCCTAACCCTAACCCTAACCGCTAACCCTAACCCCAACCCTAATCAGCCCGTGCCTCATGTTTGCAATTCGCTCTACTGTTCGTTTCCCTTCTGGTCGGCCTGTTCATAAGAATCATCATTTGATTAATCACAACTCCCAATAAGGACAAACACGGGCAAAGGCATACCTATGCCACCCCAGAATGCCTTGAAAGAAAAAGAAAAAAGAATTAAAAAAGAGATTAAAACAATTCAAACCTAAATTGAGAAATAATTAAATAAATAAATAAATAAATAAATAATGTAAAACCCACAGTACACAAGTGGGAAACAGTAATTTAATAAATAAATAATACCATTAGTTTAAAATTAAAATAAAACAATGCAAAAAGCCCCACTACAGATGATTAAAACAACCACAAAAACATGGGAGAGCCTCCTATTGGCCCATTCAAACAGAGAGCCTCCTATTGGCCCATTCAAACAGAGTCCCGCCCCCTATACTATAAAAAGGGACAGTTGAGGAGGCAAAAGCTCACATCACTGCTTCCAGCTCTTTGAGAGAAAGCCTTTAAACACTAATCATACTCTTCTGATGCTTAATCTATTTTAGTAAATCTGCTTCCAGCTCTTTGAGAGAAAGCCTTTAAACACTACTCGTACTCTATTGATACTTAATCTATTTTAGTAAATCTGCTTACAGCTCTTTGAGAGAAAGCCTTTAAACACTAATCATATTCTTTTGATGCTTAATCCATTTTAGTAAATCTGCTTCCAGCTCTTTGAGAGAAAGCCTTTAAACACTAATCATATTCTTTTCGATGCTTAATCTATTTTAGTAAATCTGCTTCCAGCTCTTTGAGAGAAAGCCTTTAAACAATACTCATATTTTTTTTTGGATCCTCAAACTTATTCAACTAATTTCAAATCATAACAAGCCTGCCTGAAGAAGGTTCCAGGAGAACCGAAACGTTGCAACGGCTTGTTAATTTATCCTCACTCCAGAATTCAAGGAAAGTGATTCCACTGATTCAGAATAAAAATTCCTCTAAATACAATCGATAACAAAGCATATAATACAAATTAAGCCCTATTAACCGGGAGAATAACAGAGATCTAATACAAATTAAGCCCTACTTCTCTGAAAATTAAAAAGCACATAATACAAATTAATCCCTATTGACCTGAAATAAAAATTCCTCAAAATACACTTGATAATATAGCATATAATACATAATTCCACAATTACTTAAAAAGCACCTAACACAAATCGAGCCCCATTTTCCTGAAAATAAAAAAGTACATGATACTAATTAAGATCCTACTTACCTGAGAACACAAAAAAACATAAAAAAATAATAAATAAGCCTACTTACCTGGTTCCAATCTCCCCAAGAGTCCTCTCACACCTAAAAAACATAGAAAAAAGGTCCAATTCGATCAATTCAGATCCACAACAAATCCACTAACACACGTACACATATATATTAAAAAGGAGAAGACACTTAAACCATGGTTTGGCCAGAGAGAGACGGTTGGACTATGGTCACACGCGGACGCAAACGTGCCGTCCAGAGCATGGCTCGGCCTACGCCCCGTTACCACCGCGACATAGAGCGCCGCGCACAGGCGGAAAGAGTGCTCTCCTACGCGGAGATGGTCAAATACGGAGGCCGTAGGAGCACGGCCCCTACTCACTATCGTGACTTTGATCGTCGGCCCGACAGGCCGCAATCTTTTGAACCCCGGGCCCGTTCGAGGCCCTGTACCTCGGGGCCTCAGTATATGGTGCGCTCGCACCCCAAAAACAAAAAATCACATCACCGGCAGAACCAAAAGCCGAAACGGTCTACGGACCCTCACATTGACTCGGTCCGCACGTCGTTCAAGATCATAAAATTGAAACATCACATGAACAATATATGCCAAGGGCAGCCTCCTGCGATCGGCGAGATTGTAAAATACCTATCAGAGGTAATCAAACCGGCTTTGCCAAACGCCGCCACGCAAGCCCTCATTGAGGACAATGCAAAAAAGTGGGCTCAGAACACTATTAATATTCTGAATAGCCACTACACGAAAGCGTTGTCCGAAGAGGGGAACAAGCTCGAACGCATCGGATGCGACGGGTTTGACCGTTCCTTCGACAAAGCCGCCCAGTGGGCCGAACGTACCTTCGGTACAAAACTCAAGCGCCAGACGGTCGACGAGGCCAAAGAGTACGCCGAGATGACGGTAGCTCCGCTGAACCTCGAGACTCTGTTCGAAAGCTCAGAGGCCGAACAGGAGTCTGAAACATCCGCCCCGCAGAGAAAACAAACGAGGTCCACGATGACTGACCCGCAGAGCGATGTGTCCTCCGTCGACCACGAGGACGCGGGCAGCCTTCCGGACATTTCTCTTAACTGCCCGGCCTCCCCGCGAGTACGACACGCTCCCAGCGTCCGCCCAAACTCCTGTACCAGACAGGAAAATCATCCTATCCCTATCAGGGACCGCGAACGGGCCAGTTCCGACGCACGAAGGGGAATCCGGGTCACTCCACTACAGCCCGACAGGCTCAACAAAGACTCAATCCCACTGGGAGGCACAAGAAAAAAGACACACGGCATGCTCACACGACATGACCCCGAAAATATACTCACTGAGTCCGAGGGAACTGGAGAAAAAAACAAAAGAGAAAAAGAATGGTGGGAATGGACCGGCTGACATGGGGGTGAAACCCAGTGGAGTGAGCGACATTAGATGGACAGTGCATACAGGTTAGCGCCTACCCTGGAACCCTAACCCTAACCCTAAAACCCTAACCCTAACCCTAACCTTAACCCTAACCCTAAACCCTAACCCTAACCCTAACCCTAACCCACCTAACCCTAACCCTAACCGCTAACCCTAACCCTAACCCTAACCCTAACCCTAACCTTAACCCTAACCCTAACCCCCTAACCCTAACCCTAACCCCCTAACCCTAACCCTAACCGCTAACCCTAACCCCAACCCTAATCAGCCCGTGCCTCATGTTTGCAATTCGCTCTACTGTTCGTTTCCCTTCTGGTCGGCCTGTTCATAAGAATCATCATTTGATTAATCACAACTCCCAATAAGGACAAACACGGGCAAAGGCATACCTATGCCACCCCAGAATGCCTTGAAAGAAAAAGAAAAAAGAATTAAAAAAGAGATTAAAACAATTCAAACCTAAATTGAGAAATAATTAAATAAATAAATAAATAAATAAATAATGTAAAACCCACAGTACACAAGTGGGAAACAGTAATTTAATAAATAAATAATACCATTAGTTTAAAATTAAAATAAAACAATGCAAAAAGCCCCACTACAGATGATTAAAACAACCACAAAAACATGGGAGAGCCTCCTATTGGCCCATTCAAACAGAGAGCCTCCTATTGGCCCATTCAAACAGAGTCCCGCCCCCTATACTATAAAAAGGGACAGTTGAGGAGGCAAAAGCTCACTCACTGCTTCCAGCTCTTTGAGAGAAAGCCTTTAAACACTAATCATACTCTTCTGATGCTTAATCTATTTTAGTAAATCTGCTTCCAGCTCTTTGAGAGAAAGCCTTTAAACACTACTCGTACTCTATTGATACTTAATCTATTTTAGTAAATCTGCTTACAGCTCTTTGAGAGAAAGCCTTTAAACACTAATCATATTCTTTTGATGCTTAATCCATTTTAGTAAATCTGCTTCCAGCTCTTTGAGAGAAAGCCTTTAAACACTAATCATATTCTTTTGATGCTTAATCTATTTTAGTAAATCTGCTTCCAGCTCTTTGAGAGAAAGCCTGTAAACAATACTCATATTTTTTTTTTTTTTTTGGATCCTCAAACTTATTCAACTAATTTCAAATCATAACAAGCCTGCCTGAAGAAGGTTCCAGGAGAACCGAAACGTTGCAACGGCTTGTTAATTTATCCTCACTCCAGAATTCAAGGAAAGTGATTCCACTGATTCAGAATAAAAATTCCTCTAAATACAATCGATAACAAAGCATATAATACAAATTAAGCCCTATTAACCGGGAGAATAACAGAGATCTAATACAAATTAAGCCCTACTTCTCTGAAAATTAAAAAGCACATAATACAAATTAATCCCTATTGACCTGAAATAAAAATTCCTCAAAATACACTTGATAATATAGCATATAATACATAATTCCACAATTACTTAAAAAGCACCTAACACAAATCGAGCCCCATTTTCCTGAAAATAAAAAAGTACATGATACTAATTAAGATCCTACTTACCTGAGAACACAAAAAAACATAAAAAAATAATAAATAAGCCTACTTACCTGGTTCCAATCTCCCCAAGAGTCCTCTCACACCTAAAAAACATAGAAAAAAGGTCCAATTCGATCAATTCAGATCCACAACAAATCCACTAACACACGTACACATATATATTAAAAAGGAGAAGACACTTAAACCATGGTTTGGCCAGAGAGAGACGGTTGGACTATGGTCACACGCGGACGCAAACGTGCCGTCCAGAGCATGGCTCGGCCTACGCCCCGTTACCACCGCGACATAGAGCGCCGCGCACAGGCGGAAAGAGTGCTCTCCTACGCGGAGATGGTCAAATACGGAGGCCGTAGGAGCACGGCCCCTACTCACTATCGTGACTTTGATCGTCGGCCCGACAGGCCGCAATCTTTTGAACCCCGGGCCCGTTCGAGGCCCTGTACCTCGGGGCCTCAGTATATGGTGCGCTCGCACCCCAAAAACAAAAAATCACATCACCGGCAGAACCAAAAGCCGAAACGGTCTACGGACCCTCACATTGACTCGGTCCGCACGTCGTTCAAGATCATAAAATTGAAACATCACATGAACAATATATGCCAAGGGCAGCCTCCTGCGATCGGCGAGATTGTAAAATACCTATCAGAGGTAATCAAACCGGCTTTGCCAAACGCCGCCACGCAAGCCCTCATTGAGGACAATGCAAAAAAGTGGGCTCAGAACACTATTAATATTCTGAATAGCCACTACACGAAAGCGTTGTCCGAAGAGGGGAACAAGCTCGAACGCATCGGATGCGACGGGTTTGACCGTTCCTTCGACAAAGCCGCCCAGTGGGCCGAACGTACCTTCGGTACAAAACTCAAGCGCCAGACGGTCGACGAGGCCAAAGAGTACGCCGAGATGACGGTAGCTCCGCTGAACCTCGAGACTCTGTTCGAAAGCTCAGAGGCCGAACAGGAGTCTGAAACATCCGCCCCGCAGAGAAAACAAACGAGGTCCACGATGACTGACCCGCAGAGCGATGTGTCCTCCGTCGACCACGAGGACGCGGGCAGCCTTCCGGACATTTCTCTTAACTGCCCGGCCTCCCCGCGAGTACGACACGCTCCCAGCGTCCGCCCAAACTCCTGTACCAGACAGGAAAATCATCCTATCCCTATCAGGGACCGCGAACGGGCCAGTTCCGACGCACGAAGGGGAATCCGGGTCACTCCACTACAGCCCGACAGGCTCAACAAAGACTCAATCCCACTGGGAGGCACAAGAAAAAAGACACACGGCATGCTCACACGACATGACCCCGAAAATATACTCACTGAGTCCGAGGGAACTGGAGAAAAAAACAAAAGAGAAAAAGAATGGTGGGAATGGACCGGCTGACATGGGGGTGAAACCCAGTGGAGTGAGCGACATTAGATGGACAGTGCATACAGGTTAGCGCCTACCCTGGCCCCTAACCCTAACCCTAAAACCCTAACCCTAACCCTAACCTTAACCCTAACCCTAAACCCCTAACCCTAACCCTAACCCTAACCCCCTAACCCTAACCCTAACCGCTAACCCTAACCCCAACCCTAACCCTAACCTTAACCCTAACCCTAACCCCCTAACCCTAACCCTAACCCCCTAACCCTAACCCTAACCGCTAACCCTAACCCCAACCCTAATCAGCCCGTGCCTCATGTTTGCAATTCGCTCTACTGTTCGTTTCCCTTCTGGTCGGCCTGTTCATAAGAATCATCATTTGATTAATCACAACTCCCAATAAGGACAAACACGGGCAAAGGCATACCTATGCCACCCCAGAATACCTTGAAAGAAAAAGAAAAAAGAATTAAAAAAGAGATTAAAACAATTCAAACCTAAATTGAGAAATAATTAAATAAATAAATAAATAAATAAATAATGTAAAACCCACAGTACACAAGTGGGAAACAGTAATTTAATAAATAAATAATACCATTAGTTTAAAATTAAAATAAAACAATGCAAAAAGCCCCACTACAGATGATTAAAACAACCACAAAAACATGGGAGAGCCTCCTATTGGCCCATTCAAACAGAGAGCCTCCTATTGGCCCATTCAAACAGAGTCCCGCCCCCTATACTATAAAAAGGGACAGTTGAGGAGGCAAAAGCTCACTCACTGCTTCCAGCTCTTTGAGAGAAAGCCTTTAAACACTAATCATACTCTTCTGATGCTTAATCTATTTTAGTAAATCTGCTTCCAGCTCTTTGAGAGAAAGCCTTTAAACACTACTCGTACTCTATTGATACTTAATCTATTTTAGTAAATCTGCTTACAGCTCTTTGAGAGAAAGCCTTTAAACACTAATCATATTCTTTTGATGCTTAATCCATTTTAGTAAATCTGCTTCCAGCTCTTTGAGAGAAAGCCTTTAAACACTAATCATATTCTTTTGATGCTTAATCTATTTTAGTAAATCTGCTTCCAGCTCTTTGAGAGAAAGCCTGTAAACAATACTCATATTTTTTTTTTTTTTTTTTGGATCCTCAAACTTATTCAACTAATTTCAAATCATAACAAGCCTGCCTGAAGAAGGTTCCAGGAGAACCGAAACGTTGCAACGGCTTGTTAATTTATCCTCACTCCAGAATTCAAGGAAAGTGATTCCACTGATTCAGAATAAAAATTCCTCTAAATACAATCGATAACAAAGCATATAATACAAATTAAGCCCTATTAACCGGGAGAATAACAGAGATCTAATACAAATTAAGCCCTACTTCTCTGAAAATTAAAAAGCACATAATACAAATTAATCCCTATTGACCTGAAATAAAAATTCCTCAAAATACACTTGATAATATAGCATATAATACATAATTCCACAATTACTTAAAAAGCACCTAACACAAATCGAGCCCCATTTTCCTGAAAATAAAAAAGTACATGATACTAATTAAGATCCTACTTACCTGAGAACACAAAAAAACATAAAAAAATAATAAATAAGCCTACTTACCTGGTTCCAATCTCCCCAAGAGTCCTCTCACACCTAAAAAACATAGAAAAAAGGTCCAATTCGATCAATTCAGATCCACAACAAATCCACTAACACACGTACACATATATATTAAAAAGGAGAAGACACTTAAACCATGGTTTGGCCAGAGGAGAGACGGTTGGACTATGGTCACACGCGGACGCAAACGTGCCGTCCAGAGCATGGCTCGGCCTACGCCCCGTTACCACCGCGACATAGAGCGCCGCGCACAGGCGGAAAGAGTGCTCTCCTACGCGGAGATGGTCAAATACGGAGGCCGTAGGAGCACGGCCCCTACTCACTATCGTGACTTTGATCGTCGGCCCGACAGGCCGCAATCTTTTGAACCCCGGGCCCGTTCGAGGCCCTGTACCTCGGGGCCTCAGTATATGGTGCGCTCGCACCCCAAAAACAAAAAATCACATCACCGGCAGAACCAAAAGCCGAAACAGGTCTACGGACCCTCACATTGACTCGGTCCGCACGTCGTTCAAGATCATAAAATTGAAACATCACATGAACAATATATGCCAAGGGCAGCCTCCTGCGATCGGCGAGATTGTAAAATACCTATCAGAGGTAATCAAACCGGCTTTGCCAAACGCCGCCACGCAAGCCCTCATTGAGGACAATGCAAAAAAGTGGGCTCAGAACACTATTAATATTCTGAATAGCCACTACACGAAAGCGTTGTCCGAAGAGGGGAACAAGCTCGAACGCATCGGATGCGACGGGTTTGACCGTTCCTTCGACAAAGCCACCCAGTGGGCCGAACGTACCTTCGGTACAAAACTCAAGCGCCAGACGGTCGACGAGGCCAAAGAGTACGCCGAGATGACGGTAGCTCCGCTGAACCTCGAGACTCTGTTCGAAAGCTCAGAGGCCGAACAGGAGTCTGAAACATCCGCCCCGCAGAGAAAACAAACGAGGTCCACGATGACTGACCCGCAGAGCGATGTGTCCTCCGTCGACCACGAGGACGCGGGCAGCCTTCCGGACATTTCTCTTAACTGCCCGGCCTCCCCGCGAGTACGACACGCTCCCAGCGTCCGCCCAAACTCCTGTACCAGACAGGAAAATCATCCTATCCCTATCAGGGACCGCGAACGGGCCAGTTCCGACGCACGAAGGGGAATCCGGGTCACTCCACTACAGCCCGACAGGCTCAACAAAGACTCAATCCCACTGGGAGGCACAAGAAAAAAGACACACGGCATGCTCACACGACATGACCCCGAAAATATACTCACTGAGTCCGAGGGAACTGGAGAAAAAAACAAAAGAGAAAAAGAATGGTGGGAATGGACCGGCTGACATGGGGGTGAAACCCAGTGGAGTGAGCGACATTAGATGGACAGTGCATACAGGTTAGCGCCTACCCTGGCCCCTAACCCTAACCCTAAAACCCTAACCCTAACCCTAACCTTAACCCTAACCCTAAACCCCTAACCCTAACCCTAACCCTAACCCCCTAACCCTAACCGCTAACCCTAACCCCAACCCTAACCCTAACCTTAACCCTAACCCTAACCCCCTAACCCTAACCCTAACCCCCTAACCCTAACCCTAACCGCTAACCCTAACCCCAACCCTAACCCCCTAACCCTAACCCTAACAACCAAACCCTAACCCTAACCGCTAACCCTAACCCCAACCCTAATCAGCCCGTGCCTCATGTTTGCAATTCGCTCTACTGTTCGTTTCCCTTCTGGTCGGCCTTTTCATAAGAATCATCATTTGATTAATCACAACCCCCAATAAGGACAAACACGGGCAAAGGCATACCTATGCCACCCCAGCATGCCTTGAAAGAAAAAGAAAAAAGAATTAAAAAAGAGATTAAAACAATTCAAACCTAAATGGAGAAATAAATAAATAAATAAATAAATAAATAAATAAATAAATAAATAAATAATTTAAAACCCACAGTACACAAGTGGGAAACAGTAATTTAATAAATAAATAATACCATTAGTTTAAAATCAAAATAAAACAATGAAAAAAGCCCCACTACAGATGATTAAAACAACCACAAAAACATGGGAGAGCCTCCTATTGGCCCATTCAAACAGAGAGCCTCCTATTGGCCCATTCAAACAGAGTCCCGCCCCCTATACTATAAAAAGGGACAGTTGAGGAGGCAAAAGCTCACTCACTGCTTCCAGCTCTTTGAGAGAAAGCCTTTAAACACTAATCATACTCTTCTGATGCTTCATCTATTTTAGTAAATCTGCTTCCAGCTCTTTGAGAGAAAGCCTTTAAACACTAATCATATTCTTTTGATACTTAATCTATTTTAGTAAATCTGCTTACAGCTCTTGGAGAGAAAGCCTTTAAACAATACTCATATTTTTTTTGGATCCTCAAACTTATTCGGTTAACTAATTTCAAATCATAACAAGCCTGCCTGAAGAAGGTTCCAGGAGAACCGAAACGTTGCAACGGCTTGTTAATTTATCCTCACTCCAGAATTCAAGGAAAGTGATTCCACTGATTCAGAATAAAAATTCCTCTAAATACAATCGATAACAAAGCATATAATACAAACTAAGCCCTATTAACCGGGAGAATAACAGAGATCTAATACAAATTAAGCCCTACTTCTCTGAAAATTAAAAAGCACATAATACAAATTAATCCCTATTGACCTGAAATAAAAATTCCTCAAAATACACTTGATAATATAGCATATAATACATAATTCCACAATTACTTAAAAAGCACCTAACACAAATCGAGCCCCATTTTCCTGAAAATAAAAAAGTACATGATACTAATTAAGATCCTACTTACCTGAGAACACAAAAAAACATTAAAAAAAATAAATAAATAAAAAAAAAATAAAAAAAAAATAATAAAAAAAATAATAATAATAAAAAAAAAATAATAATAAATAAGCCTACTTACCTGGTTCCAATCTCCCCAAGAGTCCTCTCACACCTAAAACATAGAAAAAAGGTCCAATTTGATCAATTCAGATCCACAACAAATCTACGAACACACGTACACATATATATTAAAAAGGAAAAGACACTCAAACCATGGTTTGGCCAGAGCGAGACGGTTGGACTATGGTCACACGCGGACGCAAACATGCCGTCCAGAGCATGGCTCGGCCTACGCCCCGTTACCACCGCGACATAGAGCGCCGCGCACAGGCGGAAAGAAAGCTCTCCTACGCGGAGATGGTCAAATACGGAGGCCGTAGGAGCACGGCCCCTACTCACTATCGTGACTTTGATCGTCGGCCCGACAGGCCGCAATCTTTTGAACCCCGGGCCCGTTCGAGGCCCTGTACCTCGGGGCCTCAGTATATGGTGCGCTCGCACCCCAAAAACAAAAAATCACATCACCGGCAGAACCAAAAGCCGAAACAGTCTACGGACCCTCACATTGACTCGGTCCGCACGTCGTTCAAGATCATAAAATTGAAACATCACATGAACAATATATGCCAAGGGCAGCCTCCTGCGATCGGCGAGATTGTAAAATACCTATCAGAGGTAATCAAACCGGCTTTGCCAAACGCCGCCACGCAAGCCCTCATTGAGGACAATGCAAAAAAGTGGGCTCAGAACACTATTAATATTCTGAATAGCCACTACACGAAAGCGTTGTCCGAAGAGGGGAACAAGCTCGAACGCATCGGATGCGACGGGTTTGACCGTTCCTTCGACAAAGCCACCCAGTGGGCCGAACGTACCTTCGGTACAAAACTCAAGCGCCAGACGGTCGACGAGGCCAAAGAGTACGCCGAGATGACGGTAGCTCCGCTGAACCTCGAGACTCTGTTCGAAAGCTCAGAGGCCGAACAGGAGTCTGAAACATCCGCCCCGCAGAGAAAACAAACGAGGTCCACGATGACTGACCCGCAGAGCGATGTGTCCTCCGTCGGCCACGAGGACGCGGGCAGCCTTCCGGACATTTCTCTTAACTGCCCGGCCTCCCCGCGAGTACGACACGCTCCCAGCGTCCGCCCAAACTCCTGTACCAGACAGGAAAAACATCCTATCCCTATAAGGGACCGCGAACGGGCCAGTTCCGACGCACGAAGGGGAATCCGGGTCACTCCACTACAGCCTGACAGGCTCAACAAAGACTCAATCCCACCGGGAGGCACAAGAAAAAAGACACACGGCATGCTCACACGACATGACCCCAAAAATATACTCACTGAGTCCGAGGGAACTCTTTCCGGGTCGCCGTTCCGTAGGCCGACCCATGCCAGTATAGTTCCTGTAGAAAAAAACAAAAGAGAAAAAGAATGGTGGGAATGGACCGACTGACATGGGGGTGAAACCCAGTGAAGTGAGCGACATTAGATGGACAGTGCATACAGGTTAGCGCCTACCCTGACCCCTAACCCTAACCCTAAAACCCTAACCCTAACCCTAACCTTAACCCTAACCCTAACCCCCTAACCCTAACCCTAACCTTAACCCTAACCCTAACCCTAACCTTAACCCTAACCCTAACCCCCTAACCCTAACCCCCTAACCCTAACCGCTAACCCTAACCCCAACCCCAACCTTAACCCTAACCCTAACCCCCTAACCCTAACCCTAACCCCCTAACCCTAACCCTAACTGCTAACCCTAACCCCAACCCTAATCAGCCCGTGCCTCATGTTTGCAATTCGCTCTACTGTTCTTTTTCCTTCTGGTCGGCCTGTTCATAAGAATCGTTATTTGATTAATTACAACTCCCAATAAGGACAAACACGGGCAAAGGCATACCTATGCCACCCCAGAATGCCTTGGAAGAAAAAGAAAAAAGAATTAAAAAAGAGATTAAAACAATTCAAACCTAAATGGAGAAATAAATAAAATAATAAATTAATAAATAAATAAATAATGGAAAACCCACAGTACACAAGTGGGAAACAGTAATTTAATAAATAATACCATTAGTTTAAAATCAAAATAAAACAATGCAAAAAGCCCCACTACAGATGATTAAAACAACCACAAAAACATGGGAGAGCCTCCTATTGGCCCATTCAAACAGAGTCCCGCCCCCTATATTATAAAAAGGGACAGTTGAGGAGGCAAAAGCTCACTCACTGCTTCCAGCTCTTTGAGAGAAAGCCTTTAAACAATACTCATATTCTTTTGATCCTCAATCTATTCGGTCAATTAATTTCAAATCATAACAAGCCTGCCTGAAGAAGGTTCCAGGAGAACCGAAACGTTGCAACGGCTTGATAATTTTTCCTCACACCAGAAAAATACAATTGATAACAAAGTATATAGTACAAATTAAGCCCTATTAACCGGGAAAATAGCAGATATTCAATATAAATTAAGCCCTAGTAAGGGCTTGTTAATTTTACTTCACACCAGAATTCAAGGAAAGTGATTCCACTGATTCATGTGAAAAAAATCACTCACAATACAATTGGTGACAAAGTACAGAATACAAATTAAACCCTATTAACCGGGAAATAACAGATATTCAATGCAAATTAAGCCCTAGTAACGGCTTGTAAATTTTTCCTCACCACAGAATTCAAGGAAAGTGATTCCACTGATTCATGTGAAAAAAATCCCTCACAATACAATTGGTAACAAAGTATAGAATAGGAATTAAGCCCTATTAACCGGGAAAATAGCAGGTATCGAATACAAATTAACCCCTACTTCCTGGAAAATCAAAAAGCACATAATAAAAATTAAGCCCTATCGACCTTAAATAAAAATTCCTAAAAATACACTCGATAATATAGTATATAATACAAATTAAGCCCTACTTCCCTGACACTTCAAAGGGACCTAACACAAATTGAGCCCCATTTTCCTGAAAATAAAAAAGTACACGATACTAATTAAGATCCTACGTACCCGATACCACAAAAAAACATAAAAAAATAAGCCGACTTACCTGATTCCATTCTCCCCAGGAATACTCTCACAACTAAAACACGGAAAAAAGGTCCAACTTCATTCATTTAGCTCTACAATCAGTCTACGAACACACACATACATTAAAAAGGATAAGACTTTTAAACCATGGTTTGGCCAGAGAAAGACGGTTGGACTATAGTCACACGCGGACGCAAATGTGCCGTCCAGAGCATGGCTCGGCCTAGGCCCCGTTCCCACCGCGACATAGAGCACCGTGCACAGGGGGAAAGAGTGCTCTCCTATACGGAGATGGTCAAATACGGAGGCCGTAGGAGCACAGCCCCTACTCACTATCATGACTTTGATCATCAGCCTGACAGGTGAAGAGTAATGATGCGCTTGTCACGAGGTTGCGATTTGTAATTTCCCACCTCCAAGCAGGAAAACGCAAAGCAAACGCACCCTCAACTTGAAATCGCCATTCGTCAACAGTGGGAAGTCTTCTCATCTACCAGTTCCTTCCCTGTTCATCGAGTGACGTCGAGTCGGCATGACGGATTCAGAACTCACAAAGTGGCACTTACCTCGGTGGTTATTTGCTTTAGATCAGGGTTGTCCAGTCTTCTCCAGAATGGGCCAGTGTGGTTGCAGGTTGTCATTCTAACCAAGCAGAAGCCACACTTTAGTCTATTGAAAGCCAAGATCAGCGGAGCCAACAATTGGAATCAGGTGTGGCTCCTGCTAGATTGGAATGAAAAGCTGAAGATTGGAATACGCTGCTTAAGACCAATCAGCATATAGACATATTTGCTTATTAAATATAAAACATTGACTATATAGATGGCTGATTGCGGAAAATGTACACCTCTCATCACAGTTTGCAGGCTAGCTTGTCGCTAACAAAAGACAGACACGGAGAGACGGCATTTTCTAACATTTTCGCCCCTGTTGACGGGTCTAACGTGCCCTGTTGGATAATGCTGTGTTTACAAACAGCAAAGAAGCACTAAGAATTCAAGTGGGAAGCAGAAAGAGTTGTGGGAGGCCTGCAGAGAAGCCTATGGCACATTCTGTTGACCCATTTACTTTCAGGTAGGTGATTCCTTCCTTTTGTGCCAACTACCATAAAGTAGCTCCAGAAGCTCCGAGTTACAATCCGTGCATTGGCCAGGAATCAAACGCAGGTCAACTACTTGGAAGGCAGCTATGCTCACCTCTGTACCACCAATGCCATGCTAGGCAATTCAACTCTGCTGAACAAAAGTTTAAGTATGTGCTCTTCTCATCAGCAGACCATAGGCAAGAGCCGAAGCGCAGCTCTGTCATGGTTTCTGTAGTGTGGTGGTTATCACGTTTGCCTAACCCTCATCACTGTAGGATCAGGTCCTCCAGGAACAGCCGGAAAGCAACACCTTGGACAGAGCAGATTTCCTTCTTTTGTGCTTTTGAAGCAAAGCAGTTAACATTTGCTTACAAAATGAAAGGGAGTCTCTGGTTTTCCACAGAAAATGGAAGCCTGGCTCTTTCGTTGCTCAATAAGACTCTGTGCGTGACTGGAAAATTTTCCATAAAGTACTGGTCGCCAAGTTCACCTATCAGCAAGAGGTCTACGCCCGAAAAAGGCTGGGAGCGGTTTCCCTTCCATTGAGCTTTTGTAGCAAGGCAGATAACAGCTGCTTGCAAAATCACGGGCAGTCTCTGCTTTTCCACTGAATGTGGAAGCCTGGCTCTTTCCTTCATCAAGAAGACAAGAGTAATGATGCGCTTGACAAGAGGTTGCCACTTGTAATTCCCCACCTCCAAGCGGGAAAACGCAATGCAAACGCACGCTCAACTTGAAATCGCCATTCGTCAACAGTGGGAAGTCTTCTCATCTACCAGTTCCTTCCCTGTTCACCGAGTGACGTCGAGTCGGCATGACGGATTCAGAACTCACAAAGTGGCACTTACCTCGGTCTTTATTTGCTTTAGATCAGGGTTGTCCAGTCTTCTCCAGAATGGGCCAGTGTGGTTGCAGGTTGTCATTCTAACCAAGCAGAAGCCGCACTTTAGTCTATTGAAAGCCAAGATCAGCAGATCCAACAATTGGAATCAGGTGTGGCTCCTGCTAGATTGGAACGAAAAGCTGAAGATTGGACAACGCTGCTTGAGACCAATCAGCATATAGACATATTTGCTTATTAAATATAAAACATTGACTATATAGATGGCTGATTGTGGAAAATGTACACCTCTCATCACAGTTTGCATGCTAGCTTGTCGCTAACAAAAGACAGACACGGAGAGACGGCATTTTCTAACATTTTCGCCCCTGTTCACGGGTCAAACGTGCCCTGTTGGATAATGCTGTGTTTACAAACAGCAAAGAAGCACTAAGAATTCATGTTGGAAGCAGAAAGAGTTGTGGGAGGCCTGCAGAGAACCCTATGGCACATTCTCTTGACCCATTTATTTTTAGATAGGTGATTCCTTCTTTTTGTGCCAACTAGCATAAAGCAGCTCCAGAGGCTCCGAGTTAGAATCCGTGCATTGGCCGGGAATTGAACCCGGGTCAACTGTTTGGAAGGCAGCTATGCTCACCTCTATACCACCAATGCCATGCTAGGTTCTGATCTTGACCCGTCTCAATTGTCCAACTATAGACCAATATCAAATCTCCCCTTCATCTCTAAGATTTTAGAAAAGGTTGTATCAAAGCAGTTATGCTCGTACTTAGATAGGAATAACATTCATGAAATATATCAGTCAGGATTTAGACCTCATCATAGCACAGAGACAGCGTTAGTTAAAGTAGTAAATGACCTTCTACTGACTTACGATCAGGGTTGTGTCTCGCTGCTTGTGTTACTCGACCTTAGTGCAGCTTTTGATACTATAGATCACACTATTCTCCTTGATAGATTAGAAAATGTTGTTGGTATTAAGGGAACAGTCCTCTCCTGGCTCAGGTCTTATCTCACCGATCGTTATCAGTTCGTAGATGTAAATGGTGAATTCTCGCGTACTGAGGTTACTTTTGGAGTTCCACAGGGTTCTGTTTTAGGCCCACTGCTCTTTACTTTATATATGCTACCCCTAGGTCAAATTATTCGTAAACATGGAATTAGCTTCCACTGTTATGCTGATGATACACAGTTGTATGTTTCAGCGAAGCCAGAGGACAGACATAAGCTTAGTAATGTTGAGGATTGTGTAAAGGACATTAGACATTGGATGTTAATTAACTTCCTTCTGCTTAATTCTGATAAAACAGAAATACTTTTATTAGGCCCACGTGTAACTAGAAGTATTCTTTCTGATCACATGGTTACTCTGGATGGTCTTTCTGTTTCATCATGTGCAGCAGTTAAAGACCTTGGAGTGATTATTGACTCCAGCCTATCATTTGATGCTCATGTAGATAATATTACTAGGATAGCCTTCTTTCATCTCAGAAATATTTCTAAAATAAGAAACATATTGTCACTACATGATGCGGAAATACTAGTTCATGCATTCGTCACCTCTAGATTAGATTATTGTAATGCCATACTGTCTGGATGTTCCAGTAGGAATATAAATAAGCTCCAATTAGTCCAGAATGCAGCTGCTAGAGTCCTAACTAGAACTAGAAGATACGACCATATCACACCGGTATTATCAATACTGCATTGGCTCCCAGTAAAATCTCGCATTAATTATAAAATACTCTTATTAACCTATAAAGCACTAAATGGTCTCGCGCCACAATATCTAAGCGACCTTTTGGTTTTATATGATCCGCCACGCCTACTTAGATCAAAAGATGCAGGCTATCTGACGGTACCTCGAATAGTGAAGGCTACAGCAGGGGGAAGAGCTTTCTCTTATAGGGCCCCACAGTTATGGAACAGTCTTCCTATTAGTGTTCGGGACTCAGACACAGTCTCAGTGTTTAAGTCTAAGCTTAAAACGTATTTGTTTACTCAAGCCTACCCTGACTAGATTCTGTTCTACTTTCTCCCTCTCTCCTTTCGCCGAGCCCCACACGAATTTATGGAGATACTAGAGATCCAGATCCTTTCTGCCTCTGGATGGAGCTCAAATCTTCTTTAATTCCAGACTGCTGGGACTACGGCTGCTCTTAACGCCATACAGACTTCATATAAATCCATAATGAACTTTTTCACAATATCTGTTCTTACCCAGATGAGGATGGGTTCCCTTCTGAGTCAGGTTCCTCTCAAGGTTTCTTCCTCTTAAAACATCTTAGGGAGTTTTTCCTTGCCACCGTCGCCACTCAGTGGCTTGCTCAGTTGGGATAAATTCACACCTTTAATATCTGTATACCGTGTTGATATTTCTGTAAAGCTGCTTTGAGACAATGTCTATTGTAAAAAGCGCTATACAAATAAAATTGAATTGAATTGAATTGAATAGGCAGTTCAACTCTGCTGAACAAAAGTTTAAGTATGTGCTCTTCTCATCAGCAGACCATAGGCAAGAGCCGAAGCGCAGCTCTGTCATGGTTTCTGTAGTGTGGTGGTTATCACGTTTGCCTAACACTCATCACTGTAGGATCAGGTCCTCCGGGAACGGCCGGAAAGCGACACCTTGGACAGAGCAGATTTCCTTCTTTTGTGCTTTTGTAGCAAAGCAGTTAACATTTGCTTACAAAATGAAAGTACTGGTCGCCAAGTTCACCTATCAGCAAGAGGTCTACGCCCGAAAAAGGCTGGGAGCGGTTTCCCTTCCATTGAGCTTTTGTAGCAAGGCAGATAACAGCTGCTTGCAATATCACGGGCAATCTCTGCTTTTCCACTGAATGTGGAAGCCTGGCTCTTTCCTTCATCAAGAAGACAAGAGTACTGATGCGCTTGACACGAGGTAGCGACTTGTAATTCCCCACCTCCAAGCCGCAAAACGCAATGCAAACGCACGCTCAACTTGAAATCGCCATTCGTCAACAGTGGGAAGTCTTCTCATCTACCAGTTCCTTCCCTGTTCACCGAGTGACGTCGAGTCGGCATGACGGATTCAGAACTCACAAAGTGGCACTGACCTCGGTCTTTATTTGCTTTAGATCAGGGTTGTCCAGTCTTCTCCAGAATGGGCCAGTGTGGTTGCAGGTTGTCATTCTAACCAAGCAGAAGCCGCACTTTAGTCTATTGAAAGCCAAGATCAGCAGATCCAACAATTGGAATCAGGTGTGGCTCCTGCTAGATTGGAACGAAAAGCTGAAGATTGGACAACGCTGCTTGAGACCAATCAGCATATAGACATATTTGCTTATTAAATATAAAACATTGACTATATAGATGGCTGATTGCGGAAAATGTACACCTCTCATCACAGTTTGCATGCTAGCTTGTCGCTAACAAAAGACAGACACGGAGAGACGGCATTTTCTAACATTTTCGCCCCTGTTCACGGGTCAAACGTGCCCTGTTGGATAATGCTGTGTTTACAAACAGCAAAGAAGCACTAAGAATTCAAGTGGGAAGCAGAAAGAGTTGTGGGAGGCCTGCAGAGAAGCCTATGGCACATTCTGTTGACCCATTTACTTTCAGGTAAGTGATTCCTTCCTTTTGTGCCAACTACCATAAAGTAGCTCCAGAAGCTCCGAGATACAATCCGTGCATTGGCCAGGAATCAAACGCAGGTCAACTACTTGGAAGGTAGCTATGCTCACCTCTGTACCACCAATGGCATGCTAGGCAATTCAACTCTGCTGAATAAAAGTTTAAGTATGTCCTCTTCTCATCAGCAGACCATAGGCAAGAGCCAAAGCGCAGCTCTGTCATGGTTTCTGTAGTGTGGTGGTTATCACATTTGCCTAACACTCATCACTGTAGGATCAGGTCCTCCAGGAACAGCCGGAAAGCGACACCTTGGACAGAGCAGATTTCCTCCAAGAGCCGAGGAGCACTTTTGTCATGGTTTCTGTAGTATAGTGGTTATGACGTTTGCCTAACACGAAAAAGATCCCTGGTTCAAGACCGGGCAGAAGCACGCTAGCAATTTTGAACTTTGCTTTAATAACTGACCGATTGTCATCACTGTAGGATCAGCTCCTCCAGGAACAGACGGAAAGCGACACCTTGGACAGAGCAGATTTCCTTATTTTGTGCTTTTGTAGCAAAGCAGTTAACATTTGCTTACAAAATGAAAGGGAGTCTCTGGCTCAGAAAGAGTCGTAGGAGGCCTGCAGAGAAGCCTATGGCACATTCTGTTGACCAACTCATTCTCAGGTAGGTGATTCCTTCCTTTTGTGCCAACTACCATAAAGTACCTGGAGAAGCTCCAAGCTACAACCCGTGGACGGGCCAAGAATTGAAGCTGGGTCAACTGGGAGCGGTTTCCCTTCCATTGAGCTTTTGTCGCAAGGCAGATAACAGCTGCTTGCAAAATCACGGGCAGTCTCTGCTTTTCCACTGAATGTGGAAGCCTGGCTC
Source organism: Ictalurus punctatus (assembly GCF_001660625.3). Classification (NCBI taxonomy): domain Eukaryota; kingdom Metazoa; phylum Chordata; class Actinopteri; order Siluriformes; family Ictaluridae; genus Ictalurus; species Ictalurus punctatus. Next base: position 43,593 of record NW_026521171.1, read on the forward strand.
TTTCCTTCATCAAGAAGACAAGAGTACTGATGCGCTTGACACGAGGTTGCGACTTGTAATTCCCCACCTCCAAGCGGGAAAACGCAAAGCAAACGCACCCTCAACTTGAAATCGCCATTCGTCAACCGTGGGAAGTCTTCTCATCTCCCGGTTCCTTCCCTGTTCATCGAGTGACGTCGAGCCGGCATGACGGATTCAGAACTCACAAAGTGGCACTTACCTCAGTGGTTATTTGCTTTAGATCAGGGTTGTCCAGTCTTATCCAGAATGGGCCAGTGTGGTTGCAGGTTGTCATTCTAACCAAGCAGAAGCCACACTTTAGTCTATTGAAAGCCAAGATCAGCGGAGCCAACAATTGGAATCAGGTGTGGCTCCTGCTAGATTGGAACCAAAAGCTGAAGATTGGACAATGCTGCTTAAGACCAATCAGCATATAGACATATTTGCTTATTAAATATAAAACATTGACTATATAGATGGCTGATCGCGGAAAATGGACACCTCTCATCACAGTTTGCATGCTAGCTTGTCGCTAACAAGAGACAGACACGGAGAGACCGCATGTTCTCACCTTTTCGCCCCTGTTCACGGGTCAAACGTGCCCTGTTGCATGCTGACGTGTTTACAAACAGCAAAGAGAGCACTAAGAACTCAAGTGGGAAGCAGAAAGAGTCGTAGGAGGCCTGCAGAGAAGCCTATGGCACATTCTGTTGACCAACTCATTCTCAGGTAGGTGATTCCTTCCTTATCCGCCAACTACCATGAAATACCACGAGACGCTCCAAGTTACAATCGGTGCATTGGCCGGGAATCGAACCCAGGTCAACTGGGAGCGGTTTCCCTTCCACTGAGCTTTTGTAGCAAGGCAGATAACAGCTGCTTGCAAAATCACAGGCAGTCTCTGCTTTTCCACTGAATGTGGAAGCTTGGCTCTTTACTTCATCAAGAAGACAAGAGTAATGATGCGCTTGACTCGAGGTTGCAACTTGTAATTCCCCACCTCCAAGCGGGAAAACACAAAGCAAACGCACCCTCAACCTGAAATTGCCATTCCTCAACCGTTGGAAGTCTTCTCATCTTCCGGTTCCTTCCCTGTTCATCGAGTGACGTCGAGCCGGCATGACGGATTCAGAACTCACAAAGTGGCACTTACCTCAGTGGTTATTTGCTTTAGATCAGGGTTGTCCGGTCTTATCCAGAGTGGGCCAGTGTGGTTGCAGGTTGTCATTCTAACCAAGCAGAAGCCACACTTTAGTCTATTGAAAGCCAAGATCAGCGGAGCCAACAATTGGAATCAGGTGTGGCTCCTGCTAGATTGGAACGAAAAGCTGAAGATTGGACAACGCTGCTTAAGACCAATCAACATATAGACATATTTGCTTATTAAATATAAAACATTGACTATATAGATGGCTGATCGCGGAAAATGGACACCTCTCATCACAGTTTGCATGCTAGCTTGTCGCTAACAAGAGACAGACACGGAGAGACCGCATGTTCTCACCTTTTCGCCCCTGTTCACAGGTCAAACGTGCTCTGTTGCATGCTGACGTGTTTACAAACAGCAAAGAGAGCACTAAGAACTCAAGTGGGAAGCAGAAAGAGTCGTAGGAGGCCTGCAGAGAAGCCTATGGCACATTCTGTTGACCAACTCATTCTCAGGTAGGTGATTCCTTCCTTTTGTGCCAACTACCATAAAGTACCTGGAGAAGCTCCAAGCTACAACCCGTGGACGGGCCAAGAATTGAAGCCGGGTCAACTGGGAGCGGTTTCCCTTCCATTGAGCTTTTGTAGCAAGGCAGATAACAGCTGCTTGTAAAATCACGGGCAGTCTCTGCTTTTCCACTGAATGTGGAAGCCTGGCTCTTTCCTTCATCAAGAAGACAAGAGTACTGATGCGCTTGACACGAGGTTGCGACTTGTAATTCCCCACCTCCAAGCGGGAAAACGCAAAGCAAACGCACCCTCAACTTGAAATCACCATTCGTCAACCGTGGGAAGTCTTCTCATCTCCCGGTTCCTTCCCTGTTCATCGAGTGACGTCGAGCCGGCATGACGGATTCAGAACTCACAAAGTGGCACTTACCTCGGTGGTTATTTGCTTTAGATCAGGGTTGTCCAGTCTTCTCCAGAATGGGCCAGTGTGGTTGCAGGTTGTCATTCTAACCAAGCAGAAGCCACACTTTAGTCTATTGAAAGCCAAGATCAGCGGAGCCAACAATTGGAATCAGGTGTGGCTCCTGCTAGATTGGAACCAAAAGCTGAAGATTGGACAACGCTGCTTAAGTCCAATCAGCATATAGACATATTTGCTTATTAAATATAAAACATTGACTATATAGATGGCTGATCGCGGAAAATGGACACCTCTCATCACAGTTTGCATGCTAGCTTGTCGCTAACAAGAGACAGACACGGAGAGACCGCATGTTCTCACCTTTTCGCCCCTGTTCACGGGTCAAACGTGCCCTGTTGCATAATGACGTGTTTACAAACAGCAAAGAGAGCACTAAGAACTCAAGTGGGAAGCAGAAAGAGTCGTAGGAGGCCTGCAGAGAAGCCCATGGCACATTCTGTTGACCAACTCATTCTCAGGTAGGTGATTCCTTCCTTTTGTGCCAACTACCATAAAGTACCTGGAGAAGCTCCAAGCTACAATCGGTGCATTGGCCGGGAATCGAACCCAGGTCAACTGGGAGCAGTTTCCCTTCCATTGAGCTTTTGTAGCAAGGCAGATAACAGCTGCTTGCAAAATCACAGGCAGTCTCTGCTTTTCCACTGAATGTGGAAGCCTGGCTCTTTACTTCATCAAGAAGACAAGAGTAATGATGCGCTTGACTCGAGGTTGCAACTTGTAATTCCCCACCTCCAAGCGGGAAAACACAAAGCAAACGCACCCTCAACCTGAAATTGCCATTCCTCAACCGTGGGAAGTCTTCTCATCTCCCGGTTCCTTCCCTGTTCATCGAGTGACGTCGAGCCGGCATGACGGATTCAGAACTCACAAAGTGGCACTTACCTCAGTGGTTATTTGCTTTAGATCAGGGTTGTCCAGACTTATCCAGAGTGGGCCAGTGTGGTTGCAGGTTGTCATTCTAACCAAGCAGAAGCCAGACTTTAGTCTATTGAAAGCCAAGATCAGCGGAGCCAACAATTGGAATCAGGTGTGGCTCCTGCTAGATTGGAACCAAAAGCTGAAGATTGGACAACGCTGCTTAAGACCAATCAGCATATAGACATATTTGCTTATTAAATATAAAACATTGACTATATAGATGGCTGATCGCGGAAAATGGACACCTCTCATCACAGTTTGCATGCTAGCTTGTCGCTAACAAGAGACAGACACGGAGAGACCGCATGTTCTCACCTTTTCGCCCCTGTTCACGGGTCAAACGTGCCCTGTTGCATAATGACGTGTTTACAAACAGCAAAGAGAGCACTAAGAACTCAAGTGGGGTTAGGGTTAGGGTTAGACTGGACAACCCAGATCAGGGTTGTCCAGTCTTATCCAGAATGGGCCAGTGTGGTTGCAGGTTGTCATTCTAACCAAGCAGAAGCCACACTTTAGTCTATTGAAAGCCAAGATCAGCGGAGCCAACAATTGGAATCAGGTGTGGCTCCTGCTAGATTGGAACCAAAAGCTGAAGATTGGACAACGCTGCTTAAGACCAATCAGCATATAGACATATTTGCTTATTAAATATAAAACATTGACTATATAGATGGCTGATCGCGGAAAATGGACACCTCTCATCACAGTGTGCATGCTAGCTTGTCGCTAACAAGAGACAGACACGGAGAGACCACATGTTCTCACCTTTTCGCCCCTGTTCACGGGTCAAACGTGCCCTGTTGCATAATGACGTGTTTACAAACAGCAAAGAGAGCACTAAGAACTCAAGTGGGAAGCAGAAAGAGTCGTAGGAGGCCTGCAGAGAAGCCTATGGCACATTCTGTTGACCAACTCATTCTCAGGTAGGTGATTCCTTCCTTTTGTGCCAACTACCATAAAGTACCTGGAGAAGCTCCAAGCTACAACCCGTGGACGGGCCAAGAATTGAAGCTGGGTCAACTGGGAGCGGTTTCCCTTCCATTGAGCTTTTGTCGCAAGGCAGATAACAGCTGCTTGCAAAATCACGGGCAGTCTCTGCTTTTCCACTGAATGTGGAAGCCTGGCTCTTTCCTTCATCAAGAAGACAAGAGTACTGATGCGCTTGACACGAGGTTGCGACTTGTAATTCCCCACCTCCAAGCGGGAAAACGCAAAGCAAACGCACCCTCAACTTGAAATCGCCATTCCTCAACCGTGGGAAGTCTTCTCATCTCCCGGTTCCTTCCCTGTTCATCGAGTGACGTCGAGCCGGCATGACGGATTCAGAACTCACAAAGTGGCACTTACCTCAGTGGTTATTTGCTTTAGATCAGGGTTGTCCAGTCTTCTCCAGAATGGGCCAGTGTGGTTGCAGGTTGTCATTCTAACCAAGCAGAAGCCACACTTTAGTCTATTGAAAGCCAAGATCAGCGGAGCCAACAATTGGAATCAGGTGTGGCTCCTGCTAGATTGGAACCAAAAGCTGAAGATTGGACAACGCTGCTTAAGACCAATCAGCATATAGACATATTTGCTTATTAAATATAAAACATTGACTATATAGATGGCTGATCGCGGAAAATGGACACCTCTCATCACAGTTTGCATGCTAGCTTGTCGCTAACAAGAGACAGACACGGAGAGACCGCATGTTCTCACCTTTTCGCCCCTGTTCACGGGTCAAACGTGCCCTGTTGCATGCTGACGTGTTTACAAACAGCAAAGAGAGCACTAAGAACTCAAGTGGGAAGCAGAAAGAGTCGTAGGAGGCCTGCAGAGAAGCCTATGGCACATTCTGTTGACCAACTCATTCTCAGGTAGGTGATTCCTTCCTTTTGTGCCAACTACCATAAAGTACCTGGAGAAGCTCCAAGCTACAACCCGTGGACGGGCCAAGAATTGAAGCCGGGTCAACTGCTTGGACTGGAGCTATGCTCACCACTATACCACCAATGCCACGCTGCACCATTCCGCTCTGGTGAACAAAGTGTACGTATGTGCGCTTCTCATCAGAAGACCATAGGCAACAGCCAAAGTGCCACGGCACCGTGGTTTCTGTAGTGTAGTGGTTATCACGTTTGCCTCACATGCAAACGGTCCCTGGTTCGAGACCGGGTAGAAACAAGCTAGAAATACTGAACTTTGCTTTAATGACTGAGCGGTTGTCATCACTGTAGGATCAGGTCCTCTAGGAACAGCCAGAAAGCGAGACCTCCTTTACAGAGGAGATTTCCTTCTTTTGTAGCAAAGCAGTTAATATTTGCTTACCAAATGAAAGGGAGTCTCTGGTTTTCCCCAGAAAGTGGAAGCCTGGCTCTTTCGTTGCTCAACAAGACTCTGTGCGTGACTGGAAAATTTGCCGTAAAGTACTGCTCGCCGAGTTCACCTCGAGAGGTCTTCAAGAGGTCTGCGCCCGAAAAAGGCTGGGAGCGGTTTCCCTTCCATTGAGCTTTTGTAGCAAGGCAGATAACAGCTGCTTGCAAAATCACGGGCAGTCTCTGCTTTTCCACTGAATGTGGAAGCCTGGCTCTTTACTTCATCAAGAAGACAAGAGTACTGATGCGCTTGACACGAGGTTGCGACTTGTAATTCCCCACCTCCAAGCGGGAAAACGCAAAGCAAACGCACCCTCAACTTGAAATCGCCATTCGTCAACCGTGGGAAGTCTTCTCATCTCCCGGTTCCTTCCCTGTTCATCGAGTGACGTCGAGCCGGCATGACGGATTCAGAACTCACAAAGTGGCACTTACCTCAGTGGTTATTTGCTTTAGATCAGGGTTGTCCAGTCTTATCCAGAATGGGCCAGTGTGGTTGCAGGTTGTCATTCTAACCAAGCAGAAGCCACACTTTAGTCTATTGAAAGCCAAGATCAGCGGAGCCAACAATTGGAATCAGGTGTGGCTCCTGCTAGATTGGAACCAAAAGCTGAAGATTGGACAACGCTGCTTAAGACCAATCAGCATATAGACATATTTGCTTATTAAATATAAAACATTGACTATATAGATGGCTGATCGCGGAAAATGGACACCTCTCATCACAGTTTGCATGCTAGCTTGTCGCTAACAAGAGACAGACACGGAGAGACCGCATGTTCTCACCTTTTCGCCCCTGTTCACGGGTCAAACGTGCCCTGTTGCATAATGACGTGTTTACAAACAGCAAAGAGAGCACTAAGAACTCAAGTGGGAAGCAGAAAGAGTCGTAGGAGGCCTGCAGAGAAGCCTATGGCACATTCTGTTGACCAACTCATTCTCAGGTAGGTGATTCCTTCCTTATCCGCCAACTACCATGAAATACCACGAGACGCTCCAAGTTACAATCGGTGCATTGGCCGGGAATTGAACCCAGGTCAACTGGGAGCGGTTTCCCTTCCATTGAGCTTTTGTAGCAAGGCAGATAACAGCGGCTTGCAAAATCACAGGCAGTCTCTGCTTTTCCACTGAATGTGGAAGCCTGGCTCTTTACTTCATCAAGAAGACAAGAGTACTGATGCGCTTGACACGAGGTTGCGACTTGTAATTCCCCACCTCCAAGCGGGAAAACGCAAAGCAAACGCACCCTCAACTTGAAATCGCCATTCGTCAACCGTGGGAAGTCTTCTCATCTCCCGGTTCCTTCCCTGTTCATCGAGTGACGTCGAGCCGGCATGACGGATTCAGAACTCACAAAGTGGCACTTACCTCAGTGGTTATTTGCTTTAGATCAGGGTTGTCCAGTCTTATCCAGAATGGGCCAGTGTGGTTGCAGGTTGTCATTCTAACCAAGCAGAAGCCACACTTTAGTCTATTGAAAGCCAAGATCAGCGGAGCCAACAATTGGAATCAGGTGTGGCTCCTGCTAGATTGGAACCAAAAGCTGAAGATTGGACAACGCTGCTTAAGACCAATCAGCATATAGACATATTTGCTTATTAAATATAAAACATTGACTATATAGATGGCTGATCATGGAAAATGGACACCTCTCATCACAGTTTGCATGCTAGCTTGTCGCTAACAAGAGACAGACACGGAGAGACCGCATGTTCTCACCTTTTCGCCCCTGTTCACGGGTCAAACGTGCCCTGTTGCATAATGACGTGTTTACAAACAGCAAAGAGAGCACTAAGAACTCAAGTGGGAAGCAGAAAGAGTCGTAGGAGGCCTGCAGAGAAGCCTATGGCACATTCTGTTGACCAACTCATTCTCAGGTAGGTGATTCCTTCCTTTTGTGCCAACTACCATAAAGTACCTGGAGAAGCTCCAAGCTACAATCGGTGCATTGGCCGGGAATCGAACCCAGGTCAACTGGGAGCAGTTTCCCTTCCATTGAGCTTTTGTAGCAAGGCAGATAACAGCTACTTGCAAAATCACAGGCAGTCTCTGCTTTTCCACTGAATGTGGAAGCCTGGCTCTTTACTTCATCAAGAAGACAAGAGTAATGATGCGCTTGACTCGAGGTTGCAACTTGTAATTCCCCACCTCCAAGCGGGAAAACACAAAGCAAACGCACCCTCAACCTGAAATTGCCATTCCTCAACCGTGGGAAGTCTTCTCATCTCCCGGTTCCTTCCCTGTTCATCGAGTGACGTCGAGCCGGCATGACGGATTCAGAACTCACAAAGTGGCACTTACCTCAGTGGTTATTTGCTTTAGATCAGGGTTGTCCAGACTTATCCAGAGTGGGCCAGTGTGGTTGCAGGTTGTCATTCTAACCAAGCAGAAGCCACACTTTAGTCTATTGAAAGCCAAGATCAGCGGAGCCAACAATTGGAATCAGGTGTGGCTCCTGCTAGATTGGAACCAAAAGCTGAAGATTGGACAACGCTGCTTAAGACCAATCAACATATAGACATATTTGCTTATTAAATATAAAACATTGACTATATAGATGGCTGATCGCGGAAAATGGACACCTCTCATCACAGTTTGCATGCTAGCTTGTCGCTAACAAGAGACAGACACGGAGAGACCGCATGTTCTCACCTTTTCGCCCCTGTTCACGGGTCAAACGTGCCCTGTTGCATAATGACGTGTTTACAAACAGCAAAGAGAGCACTAAGAACTCAAGTGGGGTTAGGGTTAGGGTTAGACTGGACAACCCAGATCAGGGTTGTCCAGTCTTATCCAGAATGGGCCAGTGTGGTTGCAGGTTGTCATTCTAACCAAGCAGAAGCCACACTTTAGTCTATTGAAAGCCAAGATCAGCGGAGCCAACAATTGGAATCAGGTGTGGCTCCTGCTAGATTGGAACGAAAAGCTGAAGATTGGACAACGCTGCTTAAGACCAATCAACATATAGACATATTTGCTTATTAAATATAAAACATTGACTATATAGATGGCTGATCGCGGAAAATGGACACCTCTCATCACAGTTTGCATGCTAGCTTGTCGCTAACAAGAGACAGACACGGAGAGACCGCATGTTCTCACCTTTTCGCCCCTGTTCACAGGTCAAACGTGCTCTGTTGCATGCTGACGTGTTTACAAACAGCAAAGAGAGCACTAAGAACTCAAGTGGGAAGCAGAAAGAGTCGTAGGAGGCCTGCAGAGAAGCCTATGGCACATTCTGTTGACCAACTCATTCTCAGGTAGGTGATTCCTTCCTTTTGTGCCAACTACCATAAAGTACCTGGAGAAGCTCCAAGCTACAACCCGTGGACGGGCCAAGAATTGAAGCCGGGTCAACTGGGAGCGGTTTCCCTTCCATTGAGCTTTTGTAGCAAGGCAGATAACAGCTGCTTGTAAAATCACGGGCAGTCTCTGCTTTTCCACTGAATGTGGAAGCCTGGCTCTTTCCTTCATCAAGAAGACAAGAGTACTGATGCGCTTGACACGAGGTTGCGACTTGTAATTCCCCACCTCCAAGCGGGAAAACGCAAAGCAAACGCACCCTCAACTTGAAATCGCCATTCGTCAACCGTGGGAAGTCTTCTCATCTCCTGGTTCCTTCCCTGTTCATCGAGTGACGTCGAGCCGGCATGACGGATTCAGAACTCACAAAGTGGCACTTACCTCGGTGGTTATTTGCTTTAGATCAGGGTTGTCCAGTCTTCTCCAGAATGGGCCAGTGTGGTTGCAGGTTGTCATTCTAACCAAGCAGAAGCCACACTTTAGTCTATTGAAAGCCAAGATCAGCGGAGCCAACAATTGGAATCAGGTGTGGCTCCTGCTAGATTGGAACCAAAAGCTGAAGATTGGACAACGCTGCTTAAGACCAATCAGCATATAGACATATTTGCTTATTAAATATAAAACATTGACTATATAGATGGCTGATCGCGGAAAATGGACACCTCTCATCACAGTTTGCATGCTAGCTTGTCGCTAACAAGAGACAGACACGGAGAGACCGCATGTTCTCACCTTTTCGCCCCTGTTCACGGGTCAAACGTGCCCTGTTGCATGCTGACGTGTTTACAAACAGCAAAGAGAGCACTAAGAACTCAAGTGGGAAGCAGAAAGAGTCGTAGGAGGCCTGCAGAGAAGCCTATGGCACATTCTGTTGACCAACTCATTCTCAGGTAGGTGATTCCTTCCTTATCCGCCAACTACCATGAAATACCACGAGACGCTCCAAGTTACAATCGGTGCATTGGCCGGGAATCGAACCCAGGTCAACTGGGAGCGGTTTCCCTTCCACTGAGCTTTTGTAGCAAGGCAGATAACAGCTGCTTGTAAAATCACAGGCAGTCTCTGCTTTTCCACTGAATGTGGAAGCCTGGCTCTTTACTTCATCAAGAAGACAAGAGTACTGATGCGCTTGACACGAGGTTGCAACTTGTAATTCCCCACCTCCAAGCGGGAAAACGCAAAGCAAACGCACCCTCAACCTGAAATTGCCATTCCTCAACCGTGGGAAGTCTTCTCATCTCCCGGTTCCTTCCCTGTTCATCGAGTGACGTCGAGCCGGCATGACGGATTCAGAACTCACAAAGTGGCACTTACCTCAGTGGTTATTTGCTTTAGATCAGGGTTGTCCAGTCTTCTCCAGAATGGGCCAGTGTGGTTGCAGGTTGTCATTCTAACCAAGCAGAAACCACACTTTAGTCTATTGAAAGCCAAGATCAGCGGAGCCAATTGGAATCAGGTGTGGCTCCTGCTAGATTGGAACCAAAAGCTGAAGATTGGACAACGCTGCTTATGACCAATCAGCATATAGACATATTTGCTTATTAAATATAAAACATTGACTATATAGATGGCTGATCACGGAAAATGGACACCTCTCATCACAGTTTGCATGCTAGCTTGTCGCTAACAAGAGACAGACACGGAGAGACCGCATGTTCTCACCTTTTCGCCCCTGTTCACGGGTCAAACGTGCCCTGTTGCATAATGACGTGTTTACAAACAGCAAAGAGAGCACTAAGAACTCAAGTGGGAAGCAGAAGGAGTCGTAGGAGGCCTGCAGAGAAGCCTATGGCACATTCTGTTGACCAACTCATTCTCAGGTAGGTGATTCCTTCCTTATCCACCAACTACCATGAAATACCACGAGACGCTCCAAGTTACAATCGGTGCATTGGCCGGGAATCGAACCCAGGTCAACTGGGAGCGGTTTCCCTTCCACTGAGCTTTTGTAGCAAGGCAGATAACAGCTGCTTGCAAAATCACGGGCAGTCTCTGCTTTTCCACTGAATGTGGAAGCCTGGCTCTTTCCTTCATCAAGAAGACAAGAGTACTGATGCGCTTGACACGAGGTTGCGACTTGTAATTCCCCACCTCCAAGCGGGAAAACGCAAAGCAAACGCACCCTCAACTTGAAATTGCCATTCGTCAACCGTGGGAAGTCTTCTCATCTCCCGGTTCCTTCCCTGTTCATCGAGTGACGTTGAGCCGGCATGACGGATTCAGAACTCACAAAGTGGCACTTACCTCAGTGGTTATTTGCTTTAGATCAGGGTTGTCCAGTCTTCTCCAGAATGGGCCAGTGTGGTTGCAGGTTGTCATTCTAACCAAGCAGAAGCCACACTTTAGTCTATTGAAAGCCAAGATCAGCGGAGCCAACAATTGGAATCAGGTGTGGCTCCTGCTAGATTGGAACCAAAAGCTGAAGATTGGACAACGCTGCTTAAGACCAATCAGCATATAGACATATTTGCTTATTAAATATAAAACATTGACTATATAGATGGCTGATCGCGGAAAATGGACACCTCTCATCACAGTTTGCATGCTAGCTTGTCGCTAACAAGAGACAGACACGGAGAGACCGCATGTTCTCACCTTTTCGCCCCTGTTCACGGGTCAAACGTGCCCTGTTGCATAATGACGTGTTTACAAACAGCAAAGAGAGCACTAAGAACTCAAGTGGGGTTAGGGTTAGGGTTAGACTGGACAACCCAGATCAGGGTTGTCCAGTCTTATCCAGAATGGGCCAGTGTGGTTGCAGGTTGTCATTCTAACCAAGCAGAAACCACACTTTAGTCTATTGAAAGCCAAGATCAGCGGAGCCAATTGGAATCAGGTGTGGCTCCTGCTAGATTGGAACCAAAACCTGAAGATTGGACAACGCTGCTTAAGACCAATCAGCATATAGACATATTTGCTTATTAAATATAAAACATTGACTATATAGATGGCTGATCATGGAAAATGGACACCTCTCATCACAGTTTGCATGCTAGCTTGTCGCTAACAAGAGACAGACACGGAGAGACCGCATGTTCTCACCTTTTCGCCCCTGTTCACGGGTCAAACGTGCCCTGTTGCATAATGACGTGTTTACAAACAGCAAAGAGAGCACTAAGAACTCAAGTGGGAAGCAGAAAGAGTCGTAGGAGGCCTGCAGAGAAGCCTATGGCACATTCTGTTGACCAACTCATTCTCAGGTAGGTGATTCCTTCCTTTTGTGCCAACTACCATAAAGTACCTGGAGAAGCTCCAAGCTACAATCGGTGCATTGGCCGGGAATCGAACCCAGGTCAACTGGGAGCAGTTTCCCTTCCATTGAGCTTTTGTAGCAAGGCAGATAACAGCTACTTGCAAAATCACAGGCAGTCTCTGCTTTTCCACTGAATGTGGAAGCCTGGCTCTTTACTTCATCAAGAAGACAAGAGTAATGATGCGCTTGACTCGAGGTTGCAACTTGTAATTCCCCACCTCCAAGCGGGAAAACACAAAGCAAACGCACCCTCAACCTGAAATTGCCATTCCTCAACCGTGGGAAGTCTTCTCATCTCCCGGTTCCTTCCCTGTTCATCGAGTGACGTCGAGCCGGCATGACGGATTCAGAACTCACAAAGTGGCACTTACCTCAGTGGTTATTTGCTTTAGATCAGGGTTGTCCAGACTTATCCAGAGTGGGCCAGTGTGGTTGCAGGTTGTCATTCTAACCAAGCAGAAGCCACACTTTAGTCTATTGAAAGCCAAGATCAGCGGAGCCAACAATTGGAATCAGGTGTGGCTCCTGCTAGATTGGAACCAAAAGCTGAAGATTGGACAACGCTGCTTAAGACCAATCAACATATAGACATATTTGCTTATTAAATATAAAACATTGACTATATAGATGGCTGATCGCGGAAAATGGACACCTCTCATCACAGTTTGCATGCTAGCTTGTCGCTAACAAGAGACAGACACGGAGAGACCGCATGTTCTCACCTTTTCGCCCCTGTTCACGGGTCAAACGTGCCCTGTTGCATAATGACGTGTTTACAAACAGCAAAGAGAGCACTAAGAACTCAAGTGGGGTTAGGGTTAGGGTTAGACTGGACAACCCAGATCAGGGTTGTCCAGTCTTATCCAGAATGGGCCAGTGTGGTTGCAGGTTGTCATTCTAACCAAGCAGAAGCCACACTTTAGTCTATTGAAAGCCAAGATCAGCGGAGCCAACAATTGGAATCAGGTGTGGCTCCTGCTAGATTGGAACGAAAAGCTGAAGATTGGACAACGCTGCTTAAGACCAATCAACATATAGACATATTTGCTTATTAAATATAAAACATTGACTATATAGATGGCTGATCGCGGAAAATGGACACCTCTCATCACAGTTTGCATGCTAGCTTGTCGCTAACAAGAGACAGACACGGAGAGACCGCATGTTCTCACCTTTTCGCCCCTGTTCACAGGTCAAACGTGCTCTGTTGCATGCTGACGTGTTTACAAACAGCAAAGAGAGCACTAAGAACTCAAGTGGGAAGCAGAAAGAGTCGTAGGAGGCCTGCAGAGAAGCCTATGGCACATTCTGTTGACCAACTCATTCTCAGGTAGGTGATTCCTTCCTTTTGTGCCAACTACCATAAAGTACCTGGAGAAGCTCCAAGCTACAACCCGTGGACGGGCCAAGAATTGAAGCCGGGTCAACTGGGAGCGGTTTCCCTTCCATTGAGCTTTTGTAGCAAGGCAGATAACAGCTGCTTGTAAAATCACGGGCAGTCTCTGCTTTTCCACTGAATGTGGAAGCCTGGCTCTTTCCTTCATCAAGAAGACAAGAGTACTGATGCGCTTGACACGAGGTTGCGACTTGTAATTCCCCACCTCCAAGCGGGAAAACGCAAAGCAAACGCACCCTCAACTTGAAATCGCCATTCGTCAACCGTGGGAAGTCTTCTCATCTCCTGGTTCCTTCCCTGTTCATCGAGTGACGTCGAGCCGGCATGACGGATTCAGAACTCACAAAGTGGCACTTACCTCGGTGGTTATTTGCTTTAGATCAGGGTTGTCCAGTCTTCTCCAGAATGGGCCAGTGTGGTTGCAGGTTGTCATTCTAACCAAGCAGAAGCCACACTTTAGTCTATTGAAAGCCAAGATCAGCGGAGCCAACAATTGGAATCAGGTGTGGCTCCTGCTAGATTGGAACCAAAAGCTGAAGATTGGACAACGCTGCTTAAGACCAATCAGCATATAGACATATTTGCTTATTAAATATAAAACATTGACTATATAGATGGCTGATCGCGGAAAATGGACACCTCTCATCACAGTTTGCATGCTAGCTTGTCGCTAACAAGAGACAGACACGGAGAGACCGCATGTTCTCACCTTTTCGCCCCTGTTCACGGGTCAAACGTGCCCTGTTGCATGCTGACGTGTTTACAAACAGCAAAGAGAGCACTAAGAACTCAAGTGGGAAGCAGAAAGAGTCGTAGGAGGCCTGCAGAGAAGCCTATGGCACATTCTGTTGACCAACTCATTCTCAGGTAGGTGATTCCTTCCTTATCCGCCAACTACCATGAAATACCACGAGACGCTCCAAGTTACAATCGGTGCATTGGCCGGGAATCGAACCCAGGTCAACTGGGAGCGGTTTCCCTTCCACTGAGCTTTTGTAGCAAGGCAGATAACAGCTGCTTGTAAAATCACAGGCAGTCTCTGCTTTTCCACTGAATGTGGAAGCCTGGCTCTTTACTTCATCAAGAAGACAAGAGTACTGATGCGCTTGACACGAGGTTGCAACTTGTAATTCCCCACCTCCAAGCGGGAAAACGCAAAGCAAACGCACCCTCAACCTGAAATTGCCATTCCTCAACCGTGGGAAGTCTTCTCATCTCCCGGTTCCTTCCCTGTTCATCGAGTGACGTCGAGCCGGCATGACGGATTCAGAACTCACAAAGTGGCACTTACCTCAGTGGTTATTTGCTTTAGATCAGGGTTGTCCAGTCTTCTCCAGAATGGGCCAGTGTGGTTGCAGGTTGTCATTCTAACCAAGCAGAAACCACACTTTAGTCTATTGAAAGCCAAGATCAGCGGAGCCAATTGGAATCAGGTGTGGCTCCTGCTAGATTGGAACCAAAAGCTGAAGATTGGACAACGCTGCTTATGACCAATCAGCATATAGACATATTTGCTTATTAAATATAAAACATTGACTATATAGATGGCTGATCACGGAAAATGGACACCTCTCATCACAGTTTGCATGCTAGCTTGTCGCTAACAAGAGACAGACACGGAGAGACCGCATGTTCTCACCTTTTCGCCCCTGTTCACGGGTCAAACGTGCCCTGTTGCATAATGACGTGTTTACAAACAGCAAAGAGAGCACTAAGAACTCAAGTGGGAAGCAGAAGGAGTCGTAGGAGGCCTGCAGAGAAGCCTATGGCACATTCTGTTGACCAACTCATTCTCAGGTAGGTGATTCCTTCCTTATCCACCAACTACCATGAAATACCACGAGACGCTCCAAGTTACAATCGGTGCATTGGCCGGGAATCGAACCCAGGTCAACTGGGAGCGGTTTCCCTTCCACTGAGCTTTTGTAGCAAGGCAGATAACAGCTGCTTGCAAAATCACGGGCAGTCTCTGCTTTTCCACTGAATGTGGAAGCCTGGCTCTTTCCTTCATCAAGAAGACAAGAGTACTGATGCGCTTGACACGAGGTTGCGACTTGTAATTCCCCACCTCCAAGCGGGAAAACGCAAAGCAAACGCACCCTCAACTTGAAATTGCCATTCGTCAACCGTGGGAAGTCTTCTCATCTCCCGGTTCCTTCCCTGTTCATCGAGTGACGTTGAGCCGGCATGACGGATTCAGAACTCACAAAGTGGCACTTACCTCAGTGGTTATTTGCTTTAGATCAGGGTTGTCCAGTCTTCTCCAGAATGGGCCAGTGTGGTTGCAGGTTGTCATTCTAACCAAGCAGAAGCCACACTTTAGTCTATTGAAAGCCAAGATCAGCGGAGCCAACAATTGGAATCAGGTGTGGCTCCTGCTAGATTGGAACCAAAAGCTGAAGATTGGACAACGCTGCTTAAGACCAATCAGCATATAGACATATTTGCTTATTAAATATAAAACATTGACTATATAGATGGCTGATCGCGGAAAATGGACACCTCTCATCACAGTTTGCATGCTAGCTTGTCGCTAACAAGAGACAGACACGGAGAGACCGCATGTTCTCACCTTTTCGCCCCTGTTCACGGGTCAAACGTGCCCTGTTGCATGCTGACGTGTTTACAAACAGCAAAGAGAGCACTAAGAACTCAAGTGGGAAGCAGAAAGAGTCGTAGGAGGCCTGCAGAGAAGCCTATGGCACATTCTGTTGACCAACTCATTCTCAGGTAGGTGATTCCTTCCTTTTGTGCCAACTACCATAAAGTACCTGGAGAAGCTCCAAGCTACAACCCGTGGACGGGCCAAGAATTGAAGCCGGGTCAACTGGGAGCGGTTTCCCTTCCATTGAGCTTTTGTAGCAAGGCAGATAACAGCTGCTTGTAAAATCACGGGCAGTCTCTGCTTTTCCACTGAATGTGGAAGCCTGGCTCTTTCCTTCATCAAGAAGACAAGAGTACTGATGCGCTTGACACGAGGTTGCGACTTGTAATTCCCCACCTCCAAGCGGGAAAACGCAAAGCAAACGCACCCTCAACTTGAAATCGCCATTCGTCAACCGTGGGAAGTCTTCTCATCTCCTGGTTCCTTCCCTGTTCATCGAGTGACGTCGAGCCGGCATGACGGATTCAGAACTCAC
This sequence comes from Ictalurus punctatus, assembly GCF_001660625.3. NCBI lineage: Eukaryota > Metazoa > Chordata > Actinopteri > Siluriformes > Ictaluridae > Ictalurus > Ictalurus punctatus. Next base: position 60,094 of record NW_026521171.1, read on the forward strand.
AAAGTGGCACTTACCTCGGTGGTTATTTGCTTTAGATCAGGGTTGTCCAGTCTTCTCCAGAATGGGCCAGTGTGGTTGCAGGTTGTCATTCTAACCAAGCAGAAGCCACACTTTAGTCTATTGAAAGCCAAGATCAGCGGAGCCAACAATTGGAATCAGGTGTGGCTCCTGCTAGATTGGAACCAAAAGCTGAAGATTGGACAACGCTGCTTAAGACCAATCAGCATATAGACATATTTGCTTATTAAATATAAAACATTGACTATATAGATGGCTGATCGCGGAAAATGGACACCTCTCATCACAGTTTGCATGCTAGCTTGTCGCTAACAAGAGACAGACACGGAGAGACCGCATGTTCTCACCTTTTCGCCCCTGTTCACGGGTCAAACGTGCCCTGTTGCATGCTGACGTGTTTACAAACAGCAAAGAGAGCACTAAGAACTCAAGTGGGAAGCAGAAAGAGTCGTAGGAGGCCTGCAGAGAAGCCTATGGCACATTCTGTTGACCAACTCATTCTCAGGTAGGTGATTCCTTCCTTATCCGCCAACTACCATGAAATACCACGAGACGCTCCAAGTTACAATCGGTGCATTGGCCGGGAATCGAACCCAGGTCAACTGGGAGCGGTTTCCCTTCCACTGAGCTTTTGTAGCAAGGCAGATAACAGCTGCTTGTAAAATCACAGGCAGTCTCTGCTTTTCCACTGAATGTGGAAGCCTGGCTCTTTACTTCATCAAGAAGACAAGAGTACTGATGCGCTTGACACGAGGTTGCAACTTGTAATTCCCCACCTCCAAGCGGGAAAACGCAAAGCAAACGCACCCTCAACCTGAAATTGCCATTCCTCAACCGTGGGAAGTCTTCTCATCTCCCGGTTCCTTCCCTGTTCATCGAGTGACGTCGAGCCGGCATGACGGATTCAGAACTCACAAAGTGGCACTTACCTCAGTGGTTATTTGCTTTAGATCAGGGTTGTCCAGTCTTCTCCAGAATGGGCCAGTGTGGTTGCAGGTTGTCATTCTAACCAAGCAGAAACCACACTTTAGTCTATTGAAAGCCAAGATCAGCGGAGCCAATTGGAATCAGGTGTGGCTCCTGCTAGATTGGAACCAAAAGCTGAAGATTGGACAACGCTGCTTATGACCAATCAGCATATAGACATATTTGCTTATTAAATATAAAACATTGACTATATAGATGGCTGATCACGGAAAATGGACACCTCTCATCACAGTTTGCATGCTAGCTTGTCGCTAACAAGAGACAGACACGGAGAGACCGCATGTTCTCACCTTTTCGCCCCTGTTCACGGGTCAAACGTGCCCTGTTGCATAATGACGTGTTTACAAACAGCAAAGAGAGCACTAAGAACTCAAGTGGGAAGCAGAAGGAGTCGTAGGAGGCCTGCAGAGAAGCCTATGGCACATTCTGTTGACCAACTCATTCTCAGGTAGGTGATTCCTTCCTTATCCACCAACTACCATGAAATACCACGAGACGCTCCAAGTTACAATCGGTGCATTGGCCGGGAATCGAACCCAGGTCAACTGGGAGCGGTTTCCCTTCCACTGAGCTTTTGTAGCAAGGCAGATAACAGCTGCTTGCAAAATCACGGGCAGTCTCTGCTTTTCCACTGAATGTGGAAGCCTGGCTCTTTCCTTCATCAAGAAGACAAGAGTACTGATGCGCTTGACACGAGGTTGCGACTTGTAATTCCCCACCTCCAAGCGGGAAAACGCAAAGCGAACGCACCCTCAACTTGAAATTGCCATTCGTCAACCGTGGGAAGTCTTCTCATCTCCCGGTTCCTTCCCTGTTCATCGAGTGACGTTGAGCCGGCATGACGGATTCAGAACTCACAAAGTGGCACTTACCTCAGTGGTTATTTGCTTTAGATCAGGGTTGTCCAGTCTTCTCCAGAATGGGCCAGTGTGGTTGCAGGTTGTCATTCTAACCAAGCAGAAGCCACACTTTAGTCTATTGAAAGCCAAGATCAGCGGAGCCAACAATTGGAATCAGGTGTGGCTCCTGCTAGATTGGAACCAAAAGCTGAAGATTGGACAACGCTGCTTAAGACCAATCAGCATATAGACATATTTGCTTATTAAATATAAAACATTGACTATATAGATGGCTGATCGCGGAAAATGGACACCTCTCATCACAGTTTGCATGCTAGCTTGTCGCTAACAAGAGACAGACACGGAGAGACCGCATGTTCTCACCTTTTCGCCCCTGTTCACGGGTCAAACGTGCCCTGTTGCATGCTGACGTGTTTACAAACAGCAAAGAGAGCACTAAGAACTCAAGTGGGAAGCAGAAAGAGTCGTAGGAGGCCTGCAGAGAAGCCTATGGCACATTCTGTTGACCAACTCATTCTCAGGTAGGTGATTCCTTCCTTTTGTGCCAACTACCATAAAGTACCTGGAGAAGCCCCAAGCTACAACCCGTGGATGGGCCAAGAATTGAAGCCGGGTCAACTGCTTGGACTGGAGCTATGCTCACCACTATACCACCAATGCCACGCTGCACCATTCAGCTCTGGTGAACAAAGTGTACGTATGTGCGCTTCTCATCAGAAGACCATAGGCAACAGCCAAAGTACTATGGCACCGTGGTTTCTGTAGTGTAGTGGTTATCACGTTTGCCTCACACGCAAAAGGTCCCTGGTTCGAGACCGGGCAGAAACAAGCTAGATATTCTGAACTTTGCTTTAATGACTGAGTGGTTGTCATCACTGTAGGATCAGGTCCTCTAGGAACAGCCAGAAAGCGAGACCTCCTTTACAGAGGAGATTTCCTTCTTTTGTAGCAAAGCAGTTAATATTTGCTTACCAAATGAAAGGGAGTCTCTGGTTTTCCCCAGAAAGTGGAAGCCTGGCTCTTTCGTTGCTCAACAAGACTCTGTGCGTGACTGGAAAATTTGCCGTAAAGTACTGCTCGCCGAGTTCACCTCGAGAGGTCTGCAAGAGGTCTGCGCCCGAAAAAGGCTGGGAGCGGTTTCCCTTCCATTGAGCTTTTGTAGCAAGGCAGATAACAGCTGCTTGCAAAATCACCGGCAGTCTCTGCTTTTCCACTGAATGTGGAAGCCTGGCTCTTTCCTTCATCAAGAAGACAAGAGTACTGATGCGCTTGACACGAGGTTGCGACTTGTAATTCCCCACCTCCAAGCGGGAAAACGCAAAGCAAACGCACCCTCAACTTGAAATTGCCATTCGTCAACCGTGGGAAGTCTTCTCATCTCCCGGTTCCTTCCCTGTTCATCGAGTGATGTTGAGCCGGCATGACGGATTCAGAACTCACAAAGTGGCACTTACCTCAGTGGTTATTTGCTTTAGATCAGGGTTGTCCAGTCTTCTCCAGAATGGGCCAGTGTGGTTGCAGGTTGTCATTCTAACCAAGCAGAAGCCACACTTTAGTCTATTGAAAGCCAAGATCAGCGGAGCCAACAATTGGAATCAGGTGTGGCTCCTGCTAGATTGGAACCAAAAGCTGAAGATTGGACAACGCTGCTTAAGACCAATCAGCATATAGACATATTTGCTTATTAAATATAAAACATTGACTATATAGATGGCTGATCGCGGAAAATGGACACCTCTCATCACAGTTTGCATGCTAGCTTGTCGCTAACAAGAGACAGACACGGAGAGACCGCATGTTCTCACCTTTTCGCCCCTGTTCACGGGTCAAACGTGCCCTGTTGCATGCTGACGTGTTTACAAACAGCAAAGAGAGCACTAAGAACTCAAGTGGGAAGCAGAAAGAGTCGTAGGAGGCCTGCAGAGAAGCCTATGGCACATTCTGTTGACCAACTCATTCTCAGGTAGGTGATTCCTTCCTTTTGTGCCAACTACCATAGAGTACCCGGAGAAGCTCCAAGCTACAACCCGTGGACGGGCCAAGAATTGAAGCCGGGTCAACTGGGAGCGGTTTCCCTTCCATTGAGCTTTTGTAGCAAGGCAGATAACAGCTGCTTGCAAAATCACCGGCAGTCTCTGCTTTTCCACTGAATGTGGAAGCCTGGCTCTTTCCTTCATCAAGAAGACAAGAGTAATGATGCGCTTGACACGAGGTTGCGACTTGTAATTCCCCACCTCCAAGCGGGAAAACGCAATGCAAACGCACCCTCAACTTGAAATCGCCATTCGTCAACAGTGGGAAGTCTTCTCATCTCCCGGTTCCTTCCCTGTTCATCGAGTGACGTCGAGCCGGCATGACGGATTCAGAACTCACAAAGTGGCACTTACCTCAGTGGTTATTTGCTTTAGATCAGGGTTGTCCAGTCTTCTCCAGAATGGGCCAGTGTGGTTGCAGGTTGTCATTGTAACCAAGCAGAAGCCACACTTTAGTCTATTGAAAGCCAAGATCAGCGGAGCCAACAATTGGAATCAGGTGTGGCTCCTGCGAGATTGGAACCAAAAGCTGAAGATTGGACAACGCTGCTTAAGACCAATCAGCATATAGACATATTTGCTTATTAAATATAAAACATTGACTATATAGATGGCTGATCGCGGAAAATGGACACCTCTCATCACAGTTTGCATGCTAGCTTGTCGCTAACAAGAGACAGACACGGAGAGACCGCATGTTCTCACCTTTTCGCCCCTGTTCACGGGTCAAACGTGCCCTGTTGCATGCTGACGTGTTTACAAACAGCAAAGAGAGCACTAAGAACTCAAGTGGGAAGCAGAAAGAGTCGTAGGAGGCCTGCAGAGAAGCCTATGGCACATTCTGTTGACCAACTCATTCTCAGGTAGGTGATTCCTTCCTTTTGTGCCAACTACCATAGAGTACCTGGAGAAGCTCCAAGCTACAACCCGTGGACGGGCCAAGAATTGAAGCCGGGTCAACTGGGAGCGGTTTCCCTTCCATTGAGCTTTTGTAGCAAGGCAGATAACAGCTGCTTGCAAAATCACGGGCAGTCTCTGCTTTTCCACTGAATGTGGAAGCCTGGCTCTTTCCTTCATCAAGAAGACAAGAGTACTGATGCGCTTGACACGAGGTTGCGACTTGTAATTCCCCACCTCCAAGCGGGAAAACGCAAAGCAAACGCACCCTCAACTTGAAATAGCCATTCGTCAACCGTGGGAAGTCTTCTCATCTCCCGGTTCCTTCCCTGTTCATCGAGTGACGTCGAGCCGGCATGACGGATTCAGAACTCACAATGTGGCACTTACCTCAGTGGTTATTTGCTTTAGATCAGGGTTGTCCAGTCTTCTCCAGAATGGGCCAGTGTGGTTGCAGGTTGTCATTCTAACCAAGCAGAAGCCACACTTTAGTCTATTGAAAGCCAAGATCAGCGGAGCCAACAATTGAAATCAGGTGTGGCTCCTGCGAGATTGGAACCAAAAGCTGAAGATTGGACAACGCTGCTTAAGACCAATCAGCATATAGACATATTTGCTTATTAAATATAAAACATTGACTATATAGATGGCTGATCGCGGAAAATGGACACCTCTCATCACAGTTTGCATGCTAGCTTGTCGCTAACAAGAGACAGACACGGAGAGACCGCATGTTCTCACCTTTTCGCCCCTGTTCACGGGTCAAACGTGCCCTGTTGCATGCTGACGTGTTTACAAACAGCAAAGAGAGCACTAAGAACTCAAGTGGGAAGCAGAAGGAGTCGTAGGAGGCCTGCAGAGAAGCCTATGGCACATTCTGTTGACCAACTCATTCTCAGGTAGGTGATTCCTTCCTTTTGTGCCAACTACCATAAAGTACCTGGAGAAGCTCCAAGCTACAACCCGTGGACGGGCCAAGAATTGAAGCCGGGTCAACTGGGAGCGGTTTCCCTTCCATTGAGCTTTTGTAGCAAGGCAGATAACAGCTGCTTGCAAAATCACGGGCAGTCTCTGCTTTTCCACTGAATGTGGAAGCCTGGCTCTTTCCTTCATCAAGAAGACAAGAGTACTGATGCGCTTGACACGAGGTTGCGACTTGTAATTCCCCACCTCCAAGCGGGAAAACGCAAAGCAAACGCACCCTCAACTTGAAATCGCCATTCGTCAACCGTGGGAAGTCTTCTCATCTCCCGGTTCCTTCCCTGTTCATCGAGTGACGTCGAGCCGGCATGACGGATTCAGAACTCACAAAGTGGCACTTACCTCAGTGGTTATTTGCTTTAGATCAGGGTTGTCCAGTCTTATCCAGAATGGGCCAGTGTGGTTGCAGGTTGTCATTGTAACCAAGCAGAAGCCACACTTTAGTCTATAGAAAGCCAAGATCAGCGGAGCCAACAATTGGAATCAGGTGTGGCTCCTGCTAGATTGAAACCAAAAGCTGAAGATTGGACAACGCTGCTTAAGACCAATCAGCATATAGACATATTTGCTTATTAAATATAAAACATTGACTATATAGATGGCTGATCGCGGAAAATGGACACCTCTCATCACAGTTTGCATGCTAGCTTGTCGCTAACAAGAGACAGACACGGAGAGACCGCATGTTCTCACCTTTTCGCCCCTGTTCACGGGACAAACGTGCCCTGTTGCATGCTGACGTGTTTACAAACAGCAAAGAGAGCACTAAGAACTCAAGTGGGAAGCAGAAAGAGTCGTAGGAGGCCTGCAGAGAAGCCTATGGCACATTCTGTTGACCAACTCATTCTCAGGTAGGTGATTCCTTCCTTTTGTGCCAACTACCATAGAGTACCTGGAGAAGCTCCAAGCTACAACCCGTGGACGGGCCAAGAATTGAAGCCGGGTCAACTGGGAGCGGTTTCCCTTCCATTGAGCTTTTGTAGCAAGGCAGATAACAGCTGCTTGCAAAATCACCGGCAGTCTCTGCTTTTCCACTGAATGTGGAAGCCTGGCTCTTTCCTTCATCAAGAAGACAAGAGTACTGATGCGCTTGACACGAGGTTGCGACTTGTAATTCCCCACCTCCAAGCGGGAAAACGCAAAGCAAACGCACCCTCAACCTGAAATTGCCATTCCTCAACCGTGGGAAGTCTTCTCATCTCCCGGTTCCTTCCCTGTTCATCGAGTGACGTCGAGCCGGCATGACGGATTCAGAACTCACAAAGTGGCACTTACCTCAGTGGTTATTTGCTTTAGATCAGGGTTGTCCAGTCTTATCCAGAATGGGCCAGTGTGGTTGCAGGTTGTCATTCTAACCAAGCAGAAGCCAGACTTTAGTCTATTGAAAGCCAAGATCAGCGGAGCCAACAATTGGAATCAGGTGTGGCTCCTGCTAGATTGGAACCAAAAGCTGAAGATTGGACAACGCTGCTTAAGACCAATCAGCATATAGACATATTTGCTTATTAAATATAAAACATTGACTATATAGATGGCTGATCGCGGAAAATGGACACCTCTCATCACAGTTTGCATGCTAGCTTGTCGCTAACAAGAGACAGACACGGAGAGACCGCATGTTCTCACCTTTTCGCCCCTGTTCACGGGTCAAACGTGCCCTGTTGCATAATGACGTGTTTACAAACAGCAAAGAGAGCACTAAGAACTCAAGTGGGAAGCAGAAGGAGTCGTAGGAGGCCTGCAGAGAAGCCTATGGCACATTCTGTTGACCAACTCATTCTCAGGTAGGTGATTCCTTCCTTTTGTGCCAACTACCATAAAGTACCTGGAGAAGCTCCAAGCTACAACCCGTGGACGGGCCAAGAATTGAAGCCGGGTCAACTGGGAGCGGTTTCCCTTCCATTGAGCTTTTGTAGCAAGGCAGATAACAGCTGCTTGCAAAATCACGGGCAGTCTCTGCTTTTCCACTGAATGTGGAAGCCTGGCTCTTTCCTTCATCAAGAAGACAAGAGTAATGATGCGCTTGACACGAGGTTGCGACTTGTAATTCCCCACCTCCAAGCGGGAAAACGCAATGCAAACGCACCCTCAACTTGAAATCGCCATTCGTCAACCGTGGGAAGTCTTCTCATCTCCCGGTTCCTTCCCTGTTCATCGAGTGACGTCGAGCTTGCATGACGGATTCAGAACTCACAAAGTGGCACTTACCTCAGTGGTTATTTGCTTTAGATCAGGGTTGTCCAGTCTTCTCCAGAATGGGCCAGTGTGGTTGCAGGTTGTCATTCTAACCAAGCAGAAGCCACACTTTAGTCTATTGAAAGCCAAGATCAGCGGAGCCAACAATTGGAATCAGGTGTGGCTCCTGCTAGATTGGAACCAAAAGCTGAAGATTGGACAACGCTGCTTAAGACCAATCAGCATATAGACATATTTGCTTATTAAATATAAAACATTGACTATATAGATGGCTGATCGCGGAAAATGGACACCTCTCATCACAGTTTGCATGCTAGCTTGTCGCTAACAAGAGACAGACACGGAGAGACCGCATGTTCTCACCTTTTCGCCCCTGTTCACGGGTCAAACGTGCCCTGTTGCATGCTGACGTGTTTACAAACAGCAAAGAGAGCACTAAGAACTCAAGTGGGAAGCAGAAAGAGTCGTAGGAGGCCTGCAGAGAAGCCTATGGCACATTCTGTTGACCAACTCATTCTCAGGTAGGTGATTCCTTCCTTTTGTGCCAACTACCATAGAGTACCTGGAGAAGCTCCAAGCTACAACCCGTGGACGGGCCAAGAATTGAAGCCGGGTCAACTGGGAGCGGTTTCCCTTCCATTGAGCTTTTGTAGCAAGGCAGATAACAGCTGCTTGCAAAATCACCGGCAGTCTCTGCTTTTCCACTGAATGTGGAAGCCTGGCTCTTTCCTTCATCAAGAAGACAAGAGTACTGATGCGCTTGACACGAGGTTGCGACTTGTAATTCCCCACCTCCAAGCGGGAAAACGCAAAGCAAACGCACCCTCAACCTGAAATTGCCATTCCTCAACCGTGGGAAGTCTTCTCATCTCCCGGTTCCTTCCCTGTTCATCGAGTGACGTCGAGCCGGCATGACGGATTCAGAACTCACAAAGTGGCACTTACCTCAGTGGTTATTTGCTTTAGATCAGGGTTGTCCAGTCTTATCCAGAATGGGCCAGTGTGGTTGCAGGTTGTCATTCTAACCAAGCAGAAGCCAGACTTTAGTCTATTGAAAGCCAAGATCAGCGGAGCCAACAATTGGAATCAGGTGTGGCTCCTGCTAGATTGGAACCAAAAGCTGAAGATTGGACAACGCTGCTTAAGACCAATCAGCATATAGACATATTTGCTTATTAAATATAAAACATTGACTATATAGATGGCTGATCGCGGAAAATGGACACCTCTCATCACAGTGTGCATGCTAGCTTGTCGCTAACAAGAGACAGACACGGAGAGACCACATGTTCTCACCTTTTCGCCCCTGTTCACGGGTCAAACGTGCCCTGTTGCATAATGACGTGTTTACAAACAGCAAAGAGAGCACTAAGAACTCAAGTGGGGTTAGGGTTAGGGTTAGACTGGACAACCCAGATCAGGGTTGTCCAGTCTTATCCAGAATGGGCCAGTGTGGTTGCAGGTTGTCATTCTAACCAAGCAGAAGCCACACTTTAGTCTATTGAAAGCCAAGATCAGCGGAGCCAACAATTGGAATCAGGTGTGGCTCCTGCTAGATTGGAACCAAAAGCTGAAGATTGGACAACGCTGCTTAAGACCAATCAGCATATAGACATATTTGCTTATTAAATATAAAACATTGACTATATAGATGGCTGATCGCGGAAAATGGACACCTCTCATCACAGTGTGCATGCTAGCTTGTCGCTAACAAGAGACAGACACGGAGAGACCACATGTTCTCACCTTTTCGCCCCTGTTCACGGGTCAAACGTGCCCTGTTGCATAATGACGTGTTTACAAACAGCAAAGAGAGCACTAAGAACTCAAGTGGGAAGCAGAAAGAGTCGTAGGAGGCCTGCAGAGAAGCCTATGGCACATTCTGTTGACCAACTCATTCTCAGGTAGGTGATTCCTTCCTTTTGTGCCAACTACCATAAAGTACCTGGAGAAGCTCCAAGCTACAACCCGTGGACGGGCCAAGAATTGAAGCTGGGTCAACTGGGAGCGGTTTCCCTTCCATTGAGCTTTTGTCGCAAGGCAGATAACAGCTGCTTGCAAAATCACGGGCAGTCTCTGCTTTTCCACTGAATGTGGAAGCCTGGCTCTTTCCTTCATCAAGAAGACAAGAGTACTGATGCGCTTGACACGAGGTTGCGACTTGTAATTCCCCACCTCCAAGCGGGAAAACGCAAAGCAAACGCACCCTCAACTTGAAATCGCCATTCGTCAACCGTGGGAAGTCTTCTCATCGCCCGGTTCCTTCCCTGTTCATCGAGTGACGTCGAGCCGGCATGACGGATTCAGAACTCACAAAGTGGCACTTACCTCAGTGGTTATTTGCTTTAGATCAGGGTTGTCCAGTCTTATCCAGAATGGGCCAGTGTGGTTGCAGGTTGTCATTCTAACCAAGAAGAAGCCACACTTTAGTCTATTGAAAGCCAAGATCAGCGGAGCCAACAATTGGAATCAGGTGTGGCTCCTGCTAGATTGGAACCAAAAGCTGAAGATTGGACAACGCTGCTTAAGACCAATCAGCATATAGACATATTTGCTTATTAAATATAAAACATTGACTATATAGATGGCTGATCGCGGAAAATGGACACCTCTCATCACAGTTTGCATGCTAGCTTGTCGCTAACAAGAGACAGACACGGAGAGACCGCATGTTCTCACCTTTTCGCCCCTGTTCACGGGTCAAACGTGCCCTGTTGCATGCTGACGTGTTTACAAACAGCAAAGAGAGCACTAAGAACTCAAGTGGGAAGCAGAAAGAGTCGTAGGAGGCCTGCAGAGAAGCCTATGGCACATTCTGTTGACCAACTCATTCTCAGGTAGGTGATTCCTTCCTTTTGTGCCAACTACCATAAAGTACCTGGAGAAGCTCCAAGCTACAACCCGTGGACGGGCCAAGAATTGAAGCCGGGTCAACTGCTTGGACTGGAGCTATGCTCACCACTATACCACCAATGCCACGCTGCACCATTCCGCTCTGGTGAACAAAGTGTACGTATGTGCGCTTCTCATCAGAAGACCATAGGCAACAGCCAAAGTGCCACGGCACCGTGGTTTCTGTAGTGTAGTGGTTATCACGTTTGCCTCACACGCAAACGGTCCCTGGTTCGAGACCGGGTAGAAACAAGCTAGAAATACTGAACTTTGCTTTAATGACTGAGCGGTTGTCATCACTGTAGGATCAGGTCCTCTAGGAACAGCCAGAAAGCGAGACCTCCTTTACAGAGGAGATTTCCTTCTTTTGTAGCAAAGCAGTTAATATTTGCTTACCAAATGAAAGGGAGTCTCTGGTTTTCCCCAGAAAGTGGAAGCCTGGCTCTTTCGTTGCTCAACAAGACTCTGTGCGTGACTGGAAAATTTGCCGTAAAGTACTGCTCGCCGAGTTCACCTCGAGAGGTCTTCAAGAGGTCTGCGCCCGAAAAAGGCTGGGAGCGGTTTCCCTTCCATTGAGCTTTTGTAGCAAGGCAGATAACAGCTGCTTGCAAAATCACGGGCAGTCTCTGCTTTTCCACTGAATGTGGAAGCCTGGCTCTTTACTTCATCAAGAAGACAAGAGTACTGATGCGCTTGACACGAGGTTGCGACTTGTAATTCCCCACCTCCAAGCGGGAAAACGCAAAGCAAACGCACCCTCAACTTGAAATCGCCATTCGTCAACCGTGGGAAGTCTTCTCATCTCCCGGTTCCTTCCCTGTTCATCGAGTGACGTCGAGCCGGCATGACGGATTCAGAACTCACAAAGTGGCACTTACCTCAGTGGTTATTTGCTTTAGATCAGGGTTGTCCAGTCTTATCCAGAATGGGCCAGTGTGGTTGCAGGTTGTCATTCTAACCAAGCAGAAGCCACACTTTAGTCTATTGAAAGCCAAGATCAGCGGAGCCAACAATTGGAATCAGGTGTGGCTCCTGCTAGATTGGAACCAAAAGCTGAAGATTGGACAACGCTGCTTAAGACCAATCAGCATATAGACATATTTGCTTATTAAATATAAAACATTGACTATATAGATGGCTGATCGCGGAAAATGGACACCTCTCATCACAGTTTGCATGCTAGCTTGTCGCTAACAAGAGACAGACACGGAGAGACCGCATGTTCTCACCTTTTCGCCCCTGTTCACGGGTCAAACGTGCCCTGTTGCATAATGACGTGTTTACAAACAGCAAAGAGAGCACTAAGAACTCAAGTGGGAAGCAGAAAGAGTCGTAGGAGGCCTGCAGAGAAGCCTATGGCACATTCTGTTGACCAACTCATTCTCAGGTAGGTGATTCCTTCCTTATCCGCCAACTACCATGAAATACCACGAGACGCTCCAAGTTACAATCGGTGCATTGGCCGGGAATTGAACCCAGGTCAACTGGGAGCGGTTTCCCTTCCATTGAGCTTTTGTAGCAAGGCAGATAACAGCGGCTTGCAAAATCACAGGCAGTCTCTGCTTTTCCACTGAATGTGGAAGCCTGGCTCTTTACTTCATCAAGAAGACAAGAGTACTGATGCGCTTGACACGAGGTTGCGACTTGTAATTCCCCACCTCCAAGCGGGAAAACGCAAAGCAAACGCACCCTCAACTTGAAATCGCCATTCGTCAACCGTGGGAAGTCTTCTCATCTCCCGGTTCCTTCCCTGTTCATCGAGTGACGTCGAGCCGGCATGACGGATTCAGAACTCACAAAGTGGCACTTACCTCAGTGGTTATTTGCTTTAGATCAGGGTTGTCCAGTCTTATCCAGAATGGGCCAGTGTGGTTGCAGGTTGTCATTCTAACCAAGCAGAAGCCACACTTTAGTCTATTGAAAGCCAAGATCAGCGGAGCCAACAATTGGAATCAGGTGTGGCTCCTGCTAGATTGGAACCAAAAGCTGAAGATTGGACAACGCTGCTTAAGACCAATCAGCATATAGACATATTTGCTTATTAAATATAAAACATTGACTATATAGATGGCTGATCATGGAAAATGGACACCTCTCATCACAGTTTGCATGCTAGCTTGTCGCTAACAAGAGACAGACACGGAGAGACCGCATGTTCTCACCTTTTCGCCCCTGTTCACGGGTCAAACGTGCCCTGTTGCATAATGACGTGTTTACAAACAGCAAAGAGAGCACTAAGAACTCAAGTGGGAAGCAGAAAGAGTCGTAGGAGGCCTGCAGAGAAGCCTATGGCACATTCTGTTGACCAACTCATTCACAGGTAGGTGATTCCTTCCTTTTGTGCCAACTACCATAAAGTACCTGGAGAAGCTCCAAGCTACAATCGGTGCATTGGCCGGGAATCGAACCCAGGTCAACTGGGAGCAGTTTCCCTTCCATTGAGCTTTTGTAGCAAGGCAGATAACAGCTACTTGCAAAATCACAGGCAGTCTCTGCTTTTCCACTGAATGTGGAAGCCTGGCTCTTTACTTCATCAAGAAGACAAGAGTAATGATGCGCTTGACTCGAGGTTGCAACTTGTAATTCCCCACCTCCAAGCGGGAAAACACAAAGCAAACGCACCCTCAACCTGAAATTGCCATTCCTCAACCGTGGGAAGTCTTCTCATCTCCCGGTTCCTTTCCTGTTCATCGAGTGACGTCGAGCCGGCATGACGGATTCAGAACTCACAAAGTGGCACTTACCTCAGTGGTTATTTGCTTTAGATCAGGGTTGTCCAGACTTATCCAGAGTGGGCCAGTGTGGTTGCAGGTTGTCATTCTAACCAAGCAGAAGCCACACTTTAGTCTATTGAAAGCCAAGATCAGCGGAGCCAACAATTGGAATCAGGTGTGGCTCCTGCTAGATTGGAACCAAAAGCTGAAGATTGGACAACGCTGCTTAAGACCAATCAACATATAGACATATTTGCTTATTAAATATAAAACATTGACTATATAGATGGCTGATCGCGGAAAATGGACACCTCTCATCACAGTTTGCATGCTAGCTTGTCGCTAACAAGAGACAGACACGGAGAGACCGCATGTTCTCACCTTTTCGCCCCTGTTCACGGGTCAAACGTGCCCTATTGCATAATGACGTGTTTACAAACAGCAAAGAGAGCACTAAGAACTCAAGTGGGGTTAGGGTTAGGGTTAGACTGGACAACCCAGATCAGGGTTGTCCAGTCTTATCCAGAATGGGCCAGTGTGGTTGCAGGTTGTCATTCTAACCAAGCAGAAGCCACACTTTAGTCTATTGAAAGCCAAGATCAGCGGAGCCAACAATTGGAATCAGGTGTGGCTCCTGCTAGATTGGAACGAAAAGCTGAAGATTGGACAACGCTGCTTAAGACCAATCAACATATAGACATATTTGCTTATTAAATATAAAACATTGACTATATAGATGGCTGATCGCGGAAAATGGACACCTCTCATCACAGTTTGCATGCTAGCTTGTCGCTAACAAGAGACAGACACGGAGAGACCGCATGTTCTCACCTTTTCGCCCCTGTTCACAGGTCAAACGTGCTCTGTTGCATGCTGACGTGTTTACAAACAGCAAAGAGAGCACTAAGAACTCAAGTGGGAAGCAGAAAGAGTCGTAGGAGGCCTGCAGAGAAGCCTATGGCACATTCTGTTGACCAACTCATTCTCAGGTAGGTGATTCCTTCCTTTTGTGCCAACTACCATAAAGTACCTGGAGAAGCTCCAAGCTACAACCCGTGGACGGGCCAAGAATTGAAGCCGGGTCAACTGGGAGCGGTTTCCCTTCCATTGAGCTTTTGTAGCAAGGCAGATAACAGCTGCTTGTAAAATCACGGGCAGTCTCTGCTTTTCCACTGAATGTGGAAGCCTGGCTCTTTCCTTCATCAAGAAGACAAGAGTACTGATGCGCTTGACACGAGGTTGCGACTTGTAATTCCCCACCTCCAAGCGGGAAAACGCAAAGCAAACGCACCCTCAACTTGAAATCGCCATTCGTCAACCGTGGGAAGTCTTCTCATCTCCTGGTTCCTTCCCTGTTCATCGAGTGACGTCGAGCCGGCATGACGGATTCAGAACTCACAAAGTGGCACTTACCTCGGTGGTTATTTGCTTTAGATCAGGGTTGTCCAGTCTTCTCCAGAATGGGCCAGTGTGGTTGCAGGTTGTCATTCTAACCAAGCAGAAGCCACACTTTAGTCTATTGAAAGCCAAGATCAGCGGAGCCAACAATTGGAATCAGGTGTGGCTCCTGCTAGATTGGAACCAAAAGCTGAAGATTGGACAACGCTGCTTAAGACCAATCAGCATATAGACATATTTGCTTATTAAATATAAAACATTGACTATATAGATGGCTGATCGCGGAAAATGGACACCTCTCATCACAGTTTGCATGCTAGCTTGTCGCTAACAAGAGACAGACACGGAGAGACCGCATGTTCTCACCTTTTCGCCCCTGTTCACGGGTCAAACGTGCCCTGTTGCATGCTGACGTGTTTACAAACAGCAAAGAGAGCACTAAGAACTCAAGTGGGAAGCAGAAAGAGTCGTAGGAGGCCTGCAGAGAAGCCTATGGCACATTCTGTTGACCAACTCATTCTCAGGTAGGTGATTCCTTCCTTATCCGCCAACTACCATGAAATACCACGAGACGCTCCAAGTTACAATCGGTGCATTGGCCGGGAATCGAACCCAGGTCAACTGGGAGCGGTTTCCCTTCCACTGAGCTTTTGTAGCAAGGCAGATAACAGCTGCTTGTAAAATCACAGGCAGTCTCTGCTTTTCCACTGAATGTGGAAGCCTGGCTCTTTACTTCATCAAGAAGACAAGAGTACTGATGCGCTTGACACGAGGTTGCAACTTGTAATTCCCCACCTCCAAGCGGGAAAACGCAAAGCAAACGCACCCTCAACCTGAAATTGCCATTCCTCAACCGTGGGAAGTCTTCTCATCTCCCGGTTCCTTCCCTGTTCATCGAGTGACGTCGAGCCGGCATGACGGATTCAGAACTCACAAAGTGGCACTTACCTCAGTGGTTATTTGCTTTAGATCAGGGTTGTCCAGTCTTCTCCAGAATGGGCCAGTGTGGTTGCAGGTTGTCATTCTAACCAAGCAGAAACCACACTTTAGTCTATTGAAAGCCAAGATCAGCGGAGCCAATTGGAATCAGGTGTGGCTCCTGCTAGATTGGAACCAAAAGCTGAAGATTGGACAACGCTGCTTATGACCAATCAGCATATAGACATATTTGCTTATTAAATATAAAACATTGACTATATAGATGGCTGATCACGGAAAATGGACACCTCTCATCACAGTTTGCATGCTAGCTTGTCGCTAACAAGAGACAGACACGGAGAGACCGCATGTTCTCACCTTTTCGCCCCTGTTCACGGGTCAAACGTGCCCTGTTGCATAATGACGTGTTTACAAACAGCAAAGAGAGCACTAAGAACTCAAGTGGGAAGCAGAAGGAGTCGTAGGAGGCCTGCAGAGAAGCCTATGGCACATTCTGTTGACCAACTCATTCTCAGGTAGGTGATTCCTTCCTTATCCACCAACTACCATGAAATACCACGAGACGCTCCAAGTTACAATCGGTGCATTGGCCGGGAATCGAACCCAGGTCAACTGGGAGCGGTTTCCCTTCCACTGAGCTTTTGCAGCAAGGCAGATAACAGCTGCTTGCAAAATCACGGGCAGTCTCTGCTTTTCCACTGAATGTGGAAGCCTGGCTCTTTCCTTCATCAAGAAGACAAGAGTACTGATGCGCTTGACACGAGGTTGCGACTTGTAATTCCCCACCTCCAAGCGGGAAAACGCAAAGCGAACGCACCCTCAACTTGAAATTGCCATTCGTCAACCGTGGGAAGTCTTCTCATCTCCCGGTTCCTTCCCTGTTCATCGAGTGACGTTGAGCCGGCATGACGGATTCAGAACTCACAAAGTGGCACTTACCTCAGTGGTTATTTGCTTTAGATCAGGGTTGTCCAGTCTTCTCCAGAATGGGCCAGTGTGGTTGCAGGTTGTCATTCTAACCAAGCAGAAGCCACACTTTAGTCTATTGAAAGCCAAGATCAGCGGAGCCAACAATTGGAATCAGGTGTGGCTCCTGCTAGATTGGAACCAAAAGCTGAAGATTGGACAACGCTGCTTAAGACCAATCAGCATATAGACATATTTGCTTATTAAATATAAAACATTGACTATATAGATGGCTGATCGCGGAAAATGGACACCTCTCATCACAGTTTGCATGCTAGCTTGTCGCTAACAAGAGACAGACACGGAGAGACCGCATGTTCTCACCTTTTCGCCCCTGTTCACGGGTCAAACGTGCCCTGTTGCATGCTGACGTGTTTACAAACAGCAAAGAGAGCACTAAGAACTCAAGTGGGAAGCAGAAAGAGTCGTAGGAGGCCTGCAGAGAAGCCTATGGCACATTCTGTTGACCAACTCATTCTCAGGTAGGTGATTCCTTCCTTTTGTGCCAACTACCATAAAGTACCTGGAGAAGCTCCAAGCTACAACCCGTGGACGGGCCAAGAATTGAAGCCGGGTCAACTGGGAGCGGTTTCCCTTCCATTGAGCTTTTGTAGCAAGGCAGATAACAGCTGCTTGCAAAATCACAGGCAGTCTCTGCTTTTCCACTGAATGTGGAAGCCTGGCTCTTTACTTCATCAAGAAGACAAGAGTAATGATGCGCTTGACTCAAGGTTGCAACTTGTAATTCCCCACCTCCAAGCGGGAAAACGCAAAGCAAACGCACCCTCAACCTGAAATTGCCATTCCTCAACCGTGGGAAGTCTTCTCATCTCCCGGTTCCTTCCCTGTTCATCGAGTGACGTCAAGCCGGCATGACGGATTCAGAACTCACAAAGTGGCACTTACCTCAGTGGTTATTTGCTTTAGATCAGGGTTGTCCAGTCTTATCCAGAATGGGCCAGTGTGGTTGCAGGTTGTCATTGTAACCAAGCAGAAGCCACACTTTAGTCTATTGAAAGCCAAGATCAGCGGAGCCAACAATTGGAATCAGGTGTGGCTCCTGCTAGATTGGAACCAAAAGCTGAAG
This sequence comes from Ictalurus punctatus, assembly GCF_001660625.3. Lineage (NCBI taxonomy): Eukaryota > Metazoa > Chordata > Actinopteri > Siluriformes > Ictaluridae > Ictalurus > Ictalurus punctatus. Next base: position 78,062 of record NW_026521171.1, read on the forward strand.
ATTGGACAACGCTGCTTAAGACCAATCAGCATATAGACATATTTGCTTATTAAATATAAAACATTGACTATATAGATGGCTGATCGCGGAAAATGGACACCTCTCATCACAGTTTGCATGCTAGCTTGTCGCTAACAAGAGACAGACACGGAGAGACCGCATGTTCTCACCTTTTCGCCCCTGTTCACGGGTCAAACGTGCCCTGTTGCATGCTGACGTGTTTACAAACAGCAAAGAGAGCACTAAGAACTCAAGTGGGAAGCAGAAAGAGTCGTAGGAGGCCTGCAGAGAAGCCTATGGCACATTCTGTTGACCAACTCATTCTCAGGTAGGTGATTCCTTCCTTTTGTGCCAACTACCATAAAGTACCTGGAGAAGCCCCAAGCTACAACCCGTGGATGGGCCAAGAATTGAAGCCGGGTCAACTGCTTGGACTGGAGCTATGCTCACCACTATACCACCAATGCCACGCTGCACCATTCAGCTCTGGTGAACAAAGTGTACGTATGTGCGCTTCTCATCAGAAGACCATAGGCAACAGCCAAAGTACCATGGCACCGTGGTTTCTGTAGTGTAGTGGTTATCACGTTTGCCTCACACGCAAAAGGTCCCTGGTTCGAGACCGGGCAGAAACAAGCTAGATATTCTGAACTTTGCTTTAATGACTGAGTGGTTGTCATCACTGTAGGATCAGGTCCTCTAGGAACAGCCAGAAAGCGAGACCTCCTTTACAGAGGAGATTTCCTTCTTTTGTAGCAAAGCAGTTAATATTTGCTTACCAAATGAAAGGGAGTCTCTGGTTTTCCCCAGAAAGTGGAAGCCTGGCTCTTTCGTTGCTCAACAAGACTCTGTGCGTGACTGGAAAATTTGCCGTAAAGTACTGCTCGCCGAGTTCACCTCGAGAGGTCTGCAAGAGGTCTGCGCCCGAAAAAGGCTGGGAGCGGTTTCCCTTCCATTGAGCTTTTGTAGCAAGGCAGATAACAGCTGCTTGCAAAATCACGGGCAGTCTCTGCTTTTCCACTGAATGTGGAAGCCTGGCTCTTTCCTTCATCAAGAAGACAAGAGTACTGATGCGCTTGACACGAGGTTGCGACTTGTAATTCCCCACCTCCAAGCGGGAAAACGCAAAGCAAACGCACCCTCAACTTGAAATTGCCATTCGTCAACCGTGGGAAGTCTTCTCATCTCCCGGTTCCTTCCCTGTTCATCGAGTGACGTTGAGCCGGCATGACGGATTCAGAACTCACAAAGTGGCACTTACCTCAGTGGTTATTTGCTTTAGATCAGGGTTGTCCAGTCTTCTCCAGAATGGGCCAGTGTGGTTGCAGGTTGTCATTCTAACCAAGCAGAAGCCACACTTTAGTCTATTGAAAGCCAAGATCAGCGGAGCCAACAATTGGAATCAGGTGTGGCTCCTGCTAGATTGGAACCAAAAGCTGAAGATTGGACAACGCTGCTTAAGACCAATCAGCATATAGACATATTTGCTTATTAAATATAAAACATTGACTATATAGATGGCTGATCGCGGAAAATGGACACCTCTCATCACAGTTTGCATGCTAGCTTGTCGCTAACAAGAGACAGACACGGAGAGACCGCATGTTCTCACCTTTTCGCCCCTGTTCACGGGTCAAACGTGCCCTGTTGCATGCTGACGTGTTTACAAACAGCAAAGAGAGCACTAAGAACTCAAGTGGGAAGCAGAAAGAGTCGTAGGAGGCCTGCAGAGAAGCCTATGGCACATTCTGTTGACCAACTCATTCTCAGGTAGGTGATTCCTTCCTTATCCGCCAACTACCATAGAGTACCTGGAGAAGCTCCAAGCTACAACCCGTGGACGGGCCAAGAATTGAAGCCGGGTCAACTGGGAGCGGTTTCCCTTCCATTGAGCTTTTGTAGCAAGGCAGATAACAGCTGCTTGCAAAATCACCGGCAGTCTCTGCTTTTCCACTGAATGTGGAAGCCTGGCTCTTTCCTTCATCAAGAAGACAAGAGTACTGATGCGCTTGACACGAGGTTGCGACTTGTAATTCCCCACCTCCAAGCGGGAAAACGCAAAGCAAACGCACCCTCAACTTGAAATCGCCATTCGTCAACCGTGGGAAGTCTTCTCATCTCCCGGTTCCTTCCCTGTTCATCGAGTGACGTCGAGCCGGCATGACGGATTCAGAACTCACAAAGTGGCACTTACCTCAGTGGTTATTTGCTTTAGATCAGGGTTGTCCAGTCTTATCCAGAATGGGCCAGTGTGGTTGCAGGTTGTCATTGTAACCAAGCAGAAGCCACACTTTAGTCTATTGAAAGCCAAGATCAGCGGAGCCAACAATTGGAATCAGGTGTGGCTCCTGCTAGATTGAAACCAAAAGCTGAAGATTGGACAACGCTGCTTAAGACCAATCAGCATATAGACATATTTGCTTATTAAATATAAAACATTGACTATATAGATGGCTGATCGCGGAAAATGGACACCTCTCATCACAGTTTGCATGCTAGCTTGTCGCTAACAAGAGACAGACACGGAGAGACCGCATGTTCTCACCTTTTCGCCCCTGTTCACGGGTCAAACGTGCCCTGTTGCATGCTGACGTGTTTACAAACAGCAAAGAGAGCACTAAGAACTCAAGTGGGAAGCAGAAAGAGTCGTAGGAGGCCTGCAGAGAAGCCTATGGCACATTCTGTTGACCAACTCATTCTCAGGTAGGTGATTCCTTCCTTTTGTGCCAACTACCATAAAGTACCTGGAGAAGCTCCAAGCTACAACCCGTGGACGGGCCAAGAATTGAAGCCGGGTCAACTGGGAGCGGTTTCCCTTCCATTGAGCTTTTGTAGCAAGGCAGATAACAGCTGCTTGCAAAATCACCGGCAGTCTCTGCTTTTCCACTGAATGTGGAAGCCTGGCTCTTTCCTTCATCAAGAAGACAAGAGTACTGATGCGCTTGACACGAGGTTGCGACTTGTAATTCCCCACCTCCAAGCGGGAAAACGCAAAGCAAACGCACCCTCAACCTGAAATTGCCATTCCTCAACCGTGGGAAGTCTTCTCATCTCCCGGTTCCTTCCCTGTTCATCGAGTGACGTCGAGCCGGCATGACGGATTCAGAACTCACAAAGTGGCACTTACCTCAGTGGTTATTTGCTTTAGATCAGGGTTGTCCAGTCTTATCCAGAATGGGCCAGTGTGGTTGCAGGTTGTCATTCTAACCAAGCAGAAGCCAGACTTTAGTCTATTGAAAGCCAAGATCAGCGGAGCCAACAATTGGAATCAGGTGTGGCTCCTGCTAGATTGGAACCAAACGCTGAAGATTGGACAACGCTGCTTAAGACCAATCAGCATATAGACATATTTGCTTATTAAATATAAAACATTGACTATATAGATGGCTGATCGCGGAAAATGGACACCTCTCATCACAGTTTGCATGCTAGCTTGTCGCTAACAAGAGACAGACACGGAGAGACCGCATGTTCTCACCTTTTCGCCCCTGTTCACGGGTCAAACGTGCCCTGTTGCATAATGACGTGTTTACAAACAGCAAAGAGAGCACTAAGAACTCAAGTGGGAAGCAGAAGGAGTCGTAGGAGGCCTGCAGAGAAGCCTATGGCACATTCTGTTGACCAACTCATTCTCAGGTAGGTGATTCCTTCCTTTTGTGCCAACTACCATAAAGTACCTGGAGAAGCTCCAAGCTACAACCCGTGGACGGGCCAAGAATTGAAGCCGGGTCAACTGGGAGCGGTTTCCCTTCCATTGAGCTTTTGTAGCAAGGCAGATAACAGCTGCTTGCAAAATCACGGGCAGTCTCTGCTTTTCCACTGAATGTGGAAGCCTGGCTCTTTCCTTCATCAAGAAGACAAGAGTAATGATGCGCTTGACACGAGGTTGCGACTTGTAATTCCCCACCTCCAAGCGGGAAAACGCAATGCAAACGCACCCTCAACTTGAAATCGCCATTCGTCAACCGTGGGAAGTCTTCTCATCTCCCGGTTCCTTCCCTGTTCATCGAGTGACGTCGAGCTTGCATGACGGATTCAGAACTCACAAAGTGGCACTTACCTCAGTGGTTATTTGCTTTAGATCAGGGTTGTCCAGTCTTCTCCAGAATGGGCCAGTGTGGTTGCAGGTTGTCATTCTAACCAAGCAGAAGCCAGACTTTAGTCTATTGAAAGCCAAGATCAGCGGAGCCAACAATTGGAATCAGGTGTGGCTCCTGCTAGATTGGAACCAAAAGCTGAAGATTGGACAACGCTGCTTAAGACCAATCAGCATATAGACATATTTGCTTATTAAATATAAAACATTGACTATATAGATGGCTGATCGCGGAAAATGGACACCTCTCATCACAGTTTGCATGCTAGCTTGTCGCTAACAAGAGACAGACACGGAGAGACCGCATGTTCTCACCTTTTCGCCCCTGTTCACGGGTCAAACGTGCCCTGTTGCATGCTGACGTGTTTACAAACAGCAAAGAGAGCACTAAGAACTCAAGTGGGAAGCAGAAAGAGTCGTAGGAGGCCTGCAGAGAAGCCTATGGCACATTCTGTTGACCAACTCATTCTCAGGTAGGTGATTCCTTCCTTTTGTGCCAACTACCATAGAGTACCTGGAGAAGCTCCAAGCTACAACCCGTGGACGGGCCAAGAATTGAAGCCGGGTCAACTGGGAGCGGTTTCCCTTCCATTGAGCTTTTGTAGCAAGGCAGATAACAGCTGCTTGCAAAATCACCGGCAGTCTCTGCTTTTCCACTGAATGTGGAAGCCTGGCTCTTTCCTTCATCAAGAAGACAAGAGTACTGATGCGCTTGACACGAGGTTGCGACTTGTAATTCCCCACCTCCAAGCGGGAAAACGCAAAGCAAACGCACCCTCAACTTGAAATCGCCATTCGTCAACCGTGGGAAGTCTTCTCATCTCCCGGTTCCTTCCCTGTTCATCGAGTGACGTCGAGCCGGCATGACGGATTCAGAACTCACAAAGTGGCACTTACCTCAGTGGTTATTTGCTTTAGATCAGGGTTGTCCAGTCTTATCCAGAATGGGCCAGTGTGGTTGCAGGTTGTCATTGTAACCAAGCAGAAGCCACACTTTAGTCTATTGAAAGCCAAGATCAGCGGAGCCAACAATTGGAATCAGGTGTGGCTCCTGCTAGATTGAAACCAAAAGCTGAAGATTGGACAACGCTGCTTAAGACCAATCAGCATATAGACATATTTGCTTATTAAATATAAAACATTGACTATATAGATGGCTGATCGCGGAAAATGGACACCTCTCATCACAGTTTGCATGCTAGCTTGTCGCTAACAAGAGACAGACACGGAGAGACCGCATGTTCTCACCTTTTCGCCCCTGTTCACGGGTCAAACGTGCCCTGTTGCATGCTGACGTGTTTACAAACAGCAAAGAGAGCACTAAGAACTCAAGTGGGAAGCAGAAAGAGTCGTAGGAGGCCTGCAGAGAAGCCTATGGCACATTCTGTTGACCAACTCATTCTCAGGTAGGTGATTCCTTCCTTTTGTGCCAACTACCATAAAGTACCTGGAGAAGCTCCAAGCTACAACCCGTGGACGGGCCAAGAATTGAAGCCGGGTCAACTGGGAGCGGTTTCCCTTCCATTGAGCTTTTGTAGCAAGGCAGATAACAGCTGCTTGCAAAATCACCGGCAGTCTCTGCTTTTCCACTGAATGTGGAAGCCTGGCTCTTTCCTTCATCAAGAAGACAAGAGTACTGATGCGCTTGACACGAGGTTGCGACTTGTAATTCCCCACCTCCAAGCGGGAAAACGCAAAGCAAACGCACCCTCAACCTGAAATTGCCATTCCTCAACCGTGGGAAGTCTTCTCATCTCCCGGTTCCTTCCCTGTTCATCGAGTGACGTCGAGCCGGCATGACGGATTCAGAACTCACAAAGTGGCACTTACCTCAGTGGTTATTTGCTTTAGATCAGGGTTGTCCAGTCTTATCCAGAATGGGCCAGTGTGGTTGCAGGTTGTCATTCTAACCAAGCAGAAGCCAGACTTTAGTCTATTGAAAGCCAAGATCAGCGGAGCCAACAATTGGAATCAGGTGTGGCTCCTGCTAGATTGGAACCAAACGCTGAAGATTGGACAACGCTGCTTAAGACCAATCAGCATATAGACATATTTGCTTATTAAATATAAAACATTGACTATATAGATGGCTGATCGCGGAAAATGGACACCTCTCATCACAGTTTGCATGCTAGCTTGTCGCTAACAAGAGACAGACACGGAGAGACCGCATGTTCTCACCTTTTCGCCCCTGTTCACGGGTCAAACGTGCCCTGTTGCATAATGACGTGTTTACAAACAGCAAAGAGAGCACTAAGAACTCAAGTGGGAAGCAGAAGGAGTCGTAGGAGGCCTGCAGAGAAGCCTATGGCACATTCTGTTGACCAACTCATTCTCAGGTAGGTGATTCCTTCCTTTTGTGCCAACTACCATAAAGTACCTGGAGAAGCTCCAAGCTACAACCCGTGGACGGGCCAAGAATTGAAGCCGGGTCAACTGGGAGCGGTTTCCCTTCCATTGAGCTTTTGTAGCAAGGCAGATAACAGCTGCTTGCAAAATCACGGGCAGTCTCTGCTTTTCCACTGAATGTGGAAGCCTGGCTCTTTCCTTCATCAAGAAGACAAGAGTAATGATGCGCTTGACACGAGGTTGCGACTTGTAATTCCCCACCTCCAAGCGGGAAAACGCAATGCAAACGCACCCTCAACTTGAAATCGCCATTCGTCAACCGTGGGAAGTCTTCTCATCTCCCGGTTCCTTCCCTGTTCATCGAGTGACGTCGAGCTTGCATGACGGATTCAGAACTCACAAAGTGGCACTTACCTCAGTGGTTATTTGCTTTAGATCAGGGTTGTCCAGTCTTCTCCAGAATGGGCCAGTGTGGTTGCAGGTTGTCATTCTAACCAAGCAGAAGCCACACTTTAGTCTATTGAAAGCCAAGATCAGCGGAGCCAACAATTGGAATCAGGTGTGGCTCCTGCTAGATTGGAACCAAAAGCTGAAGATTGGACAACGCTGCTTAAGACCAATCAGCATATAGACATATTTGCTTATTAAATATAAAACATTGACTATATAGATGGCTGATCGCGGAAAATGGACACCTCTCATCACAGTTTGCATGCTAGCTTGTCGCTAACAAGAGACAGACACGGAGAGACCGCATGTTCTCACCTTTTCGCCCCTGTTCACGGGTCAAACGTGCCCTGTTGCATGCTGACGTGTTTACAAACAGCAAAGAGAGCACTAAGAACTCAAGTGGGAAGCAGAAAGAGTCGTAGGAGGCCTGCAGAGAAGCCTATGGCACATTCTGTTGACCAACTCATTCTCAGGTAGGTGATTCCTTCCTTTTGTGCCAACTACCATAAAGTACCTGGAGAAGCTCCAAGCTACAACCCGTGGACGGGCCAAGAATTGAAGCCGGGTCAACTGGGAGCGGTTTCCCTTCCATTGAGCTTTTGTAGCAAGGCAGATAACAGCTGCTTGCAAAATCACCGGCAGTCTCTGCTTTTCCACTGAATGTGGAAGCCTGGCTCTTTCCTTCATCAAGAAGACAAGAGTACTGATGCGCTTGACACGAGGTTGCGACTTGTAATTCCCCACCTCCAAGCGGGAAAACGCAAAGCAAACGCACCCTCAACCTGAAATTGCCATTCCTCAACCGTGGGAAGTCTTCTCATCTCCCGGTTCCTTCCCTGTTCATCGAGTGACGTCGAGCCGGCATGACGGATTCAGAACTCACAAAGTGGCACTTACCTCAGTGGTTATTTGCTTTAGATCAGGGTTGTCCAGTCTTATCCAGAATGGGCCAGTGTGGTTGCAGGTTGTCATTCTAACCAAGCAGAAGCCAGACTTTAGTCTATTGAAAGCCAAGATCAGCGGAGCCAACAATTGGAATCAGGTGTGGCTCCTGCTAGATTGGAACCAAAAGCTGAAGATTGGACAACGCTGCTTAAGACCAATCAGCATATAGACATATTTGCTTATTAAATATAAAACATTGACTATATAGATGGCTGATCGCGGAAAATGGACACCTCTCATCACAGTTTGCATGCTAGCTTGTCGCTAACAAGAGACAGACACGGAGAGACCGCATGTTCTCACCTTTTCGCCCCTGTTCACGGGTCAAACGTGCCCTGTTGCATAATGACGTGTTTACAAACAGCAAAGAGAGCACTAAGAACTCAAGTGGGAAGCAGAAGGAGTCGTAGGAGGCCTGCAGAGAAGCCTATGGCACATTCTGTTGACCAACTCATTCTCAGGTAGGTGATTCCTTCCTTTTGTGCCAACTACCATAAAGTACCTGGAGAAGCTCCAAGCTACAACCCGTGGACGGGCCAAGAATTGAAGCCGGGTCAACTGGGAGCGGTTTCCCTTCCATTGAGCTTTTGTAGCAAGGCAGATAACAGCTGCTTGCAAAATCACGGGCAGTCTCTGCTTTTCCACTGAATGTGGAAGCCTGGCTCTTTCCTTCATCAAGAAGACAAGAGTAATGAAGCGCTTGACACGAGGTTGCGACTTGTAATTCCCCACCTCCAAGCGGGAAAACGCAATGCAAACGCACCCTCAACTTGAAATCGCCATTCGTCATCCGTGGGAAGTCTTCTCATCTCCCGGTTCCTTCCCTGTTCATCGAGTGACGTCGAGCTTGCATGACGGATTCAGAACTCACAAAGTGGCACTTACCTCAGTGGTTATTTGCTTTAGATCAGGGTTGTCCAGTCTTCTCCAGAATGGGCCAGTGTGGTTGCAGGTTGTCATTCTAACCAAGCAGAAGCCAGACTTTAGTCTATTGAAAGCCAAGATCAGCGGAGCCAACAATTGGAATCAGGTGTGGCTCCTGCTAGATTGGAACCAAAAGCTGAAGATTGGACAACGCTGCTTAAGACCAATCAGCATATAGACATATTTGCTTATTAAATATAAAACATTGACTATATAGATGGCTGATCGCGGAAAATGGACACCTCTCATCACAGTTTGCATGCTAGCTTGTCGCTAACAAGAGACAGACACGGAGAGACCGCATGTTCTCACCTTTTCGCCCCTGTTCACGGGTCAAACGTGCCCTGTTGCATGCTGACGTGTTTACAAACAGCAAAGAGAGCACTAAGAACTCAAGTGGGAAGCAGAAAGAGTCGTAGGAGGCCTGCAGAGAAGCCTATGGCACATTCTGTTGACCAACTCATTCTCAGGTAGGTGATTCCTTCCTTTTGTGCCAACTACCATAGAGTACCTGGAGAAGCTCCAAGCTACAACCCGTGGACGGGCCAAGAATTGAAGCCGGGTCAACTGGGAGCGGTTTCCCTTCCATTGAGCTTTTGTAGCAAGGCAGATAACAGCTGCTTGCAAAATCACGGGCAGTCTCTGCTTTTCCACTGAATGTGGAAGCCTGGCTCTTTCCTTCATCAAGAAGACAAGAGTACTGATGCGCTTGACACGAGGTTGCGACTTGTAATTCCCCACCTCCAAGCGGGAAAACGCAAAGCAAACGCACCCTCAACTTGAAATCGCCATTCGTCAACCGTGGGAAGTCTTCTCATCTCCCGGTTCCTTCCCTGTTCATCGAGTGACGTCGAGCCGGCATGACGGATTCAGAACTCACAATGTGGCACTTACCTCAGTGGTTATTTGCTTTAGATCAGGGTTGTCCAGTCTTCTCCAGAATGGGCCAGTGTGGTTGCAGGTTGTCATTCTAACCAAGCAGAAGCCACACTTTAGTCTATTGAAAGCCAAGATCAGCGGAGCCAACAATTGGAATCAGGTGTGGCTCCTGCTAGATTGGAACCAAAAGCTGAAGATTGGACAACGCTGCTTAAGACCAATCAGCATATAGACATATTTGCTTATTAAATATAAAACATTGACTATATAGATGGCTGATCATGGAAAATGGACACCTCTCATCACAGTTTGCATGCTAGCTTGTCGCTAACAAGAGACAGACACGGAGAGACCGCATGTTCTCACCTTTTCGCCCCTGTTCACGGGTCAAACGTGCCCTGTTGCATAATGACGTGTTTACAAACAGCAAAGAGAGCACTAAGAACTCAAGTGGGAAGCAGAAGGAGTCGTAGGAGGCCTGCAGAGAAGCCTATGGCACATTCTGTTGACCAACTCATTCTCAGGTAGGTGATTCCTTCCTTTTGTGCCAACTACCATAAAGTACCTGGAGAAGCTCCAAGCTACAACCCGTGGACGGGCCAAGAATTGAAGCCGGGTCAACTGGGAGCGGTTTCCCTTCCATTGAGCTTTTGTAGCAAGGCAGATAACAGCTGCTTGCAAAATCACGGGCAGTCTCTGCTTTTCCACTGAATGTGGAAGCCTGGCTCTTTCCTTCATCAAGAAGACAAGAGTAATGATGCGCTTGACACGAGGTTGCGACTTGTAATTCCCCACCTCCAAGCGGGAAAACGCAATGCAAACGCACCCTCAACTTGAAATCGCCATTCGTCAACCGTGGGAAGTCTTCTCATCTCCCGGTTCCTTCCCTGTTCATCGAGTGACGTCGAGCTTGCATGACGGATTCAGAACTCACAAAGTGGCACTTACCTCAGTGGTTATTTGCTTTAGATCAGGGTTGTCCAGTCTTCTCCAGAATGGGCCAGTGTGGTTGCAGGTTGTCATTCTAACCAAGCAGAAGCCACACTTTAGTCTATTGAAAGCCAAGATCAGCGGAGCCAACAATTGGAATCAGGTGTGGCTCCTGCTAGATTGGAACCAAAAGCTGAAGATTGGACAACGCTGCTTAAGACCAATCAGCATATAGACATATTTGCTTATTAAATATAAAACATTGACTATATAGATGGCTGATCGCGGAAAATGGACACCTCTCATCACAGTTTGCATGCTAGCTTGTCGCTAACAAGAGACAGACACGGAGAGACCGCATGTTCTCACCTTTTCGCCCCTGTTCACGGGTCAAACGTGCCCTGTTGCATGCTGACGTGTTTACAAACAGCAAAGAGAGCACTAAGAACTCAAGTGGGAAGCAGAAAGAGTCGTAGGAGGCCTGCAGAGAAGCCTATGGCACATTCTGTTGACCAACTCATTCTCAGGTAGGTGATTCCTTCCTTTTGTGCCAACTACCATAGAGTACCTGGAGAAGCTCCAAGCTACAACCCGTGGACGGGCCAAGAATTGAAGCCGGGTCAACTGGGAGCGGTTTCCCTTCCATTGAGCTTTTGTAGCAAGGCAGATAACAGCTGCTTGCAAAATCACCGGCAGTCTCTGCTTTTCCACTGAATGTGGAAGCCTGGCTCTTTCCTTCATCAAGAAGACAAGAGTACTGATGCGCTTGACACGAGGTTGCGACTTGTAATTCCCCACCTCCAAGCGGGAAAACGCAAAGCAAACGCACCCTCAACCTGAAATTGCCATTCCTCAACCGTGGGAAGTCTTCTCATCTCCCGGTTCCTTCCCTGTTCATCGAGTGACGTCGAGCCGGCATGACGGATTCAGAACTCACAAAGTGGCACTTACCTCAGTGGTTATTTGCTTTAGATCAGGGTTGTCCAGTCTTATCCAGAATGGGCCAGTGTGGTTGCAGGTTGTCATTCTAACCAAGCAGAAGCCAGACTTTAGTCTATTGAAAGCCAAGATCAGCGGAGCCAACAATTGGAATCAGGTGTGGCTCCTGCTAGATTGGAACCAAAAGCTGAAGATTGGACAACGCTGCTTAAGACCAATCAGCATATAGACATATTTGCTTATTAAATATAAAACATTGACTATATAGATGGCTGATCGCGGAAAATGGACACCTCTCATCACAGTTTGCATGCTAGCTTGTCGCTAACAAGAGACAGACACGGAGAGACCGCATGTTCTCACCTTTTCGCCCCTGTTCACGGGTCAAACGTGCCCTGTTGCATAATGACGTGTTTACAAACAGCAAAGAGAGCACTAAGAACTCAAGTGGGAAGCAGAAGGAGTCGTAGGAGGCCTGCAGAGAAGCCTATGGCACATTCTGTTGACCAACTCATTCTCAGGTAGGTGATTCCTTCCTTTTGTGCCAACTACCATAAAGTACCTGGAGAAGCTCCAAGCTACAACCCGTGGACGGGCCAAGAATTGAAGCCGGGTCAACTGGGAGCGGTTTCCCTTCCATTGAGCTTTTGTAGCAAGGCAGATAACAGCTGCTTGCAAAATCACGGGCAGTCTCTGCTTTTCCACTGAATGTGGAAGCCTGGCTCTTTCCTTCATCAAGAAGACAAGAGTAATGATGCGCTTGACACGAGGTTGCGACTTGTAATTCCCCACCTCCAAGCGGGAAAACGCAATGCAAACGCACCCTCAACTTGAAATCGCCATTCGTCAACCGTGGGAAGTCTTCTCATCTCCCGGTTCCTTCCCTGTTCATCGAGTGACGTCGAGCTTGCATGACGGATTCAGAACTCACAAAGTGGCACTTACCTCAGTGGTTATTTGCTTTAGATCAGGGTTGTCCAGTCTTCTCCAGAATGGGCCAGTGTGGTTGCAGGTTGTCATTCTAACCAAGCAGAAGCCAGACTTTAGTCTATTGAAAGCCAAGATCAGCGGAGCCAACAATTGGAATCAGGTGTGGCTCCTGCTAGATTGGAACCAAAAGCTGAAGATTGGACAACGCTGCTTAAGACCAATCAGCATATAGACATATTTGCTTATTAAATATAAAACATTGACTATATAGATGGCTGATCGCGGAAAATGGACACCTCTCATCACAGTTTGCATGCTAGCTTGTCGCTAACAAGAGACAGACACGGAGAGACCGCATGTTCTCACCTTTTCGCCCCTGTTCACGGGTCAAACGTGCCCTGTTGCATGCTGACGTGTTTACAAACAGCAAAGAGAGCACTAAGAACTCAAGTGGGAAGCAGAAAGAGTCGTAGGAGGCCTGCAGAGAAGCCTATGGCACATTCTGTTGACCAACTCATTCTCAGGTAGGTGATTCCTTCCTTTTGTGCCAACTACCATAGAGTACCTGGAGAAGCTCCAAGCTACAACCCGTGGACGGGCCAAGAATTGAAGCCGGGTCAACTGGGAGCGGTTTCCCTTCCATTGAGCTTTTGTAGCAAGGCAGATAACAGCTGCTTGCAAAATCACGGGCAGTCTCTGCTTTTCCACTGAATGTGGAAGCCTGGCTCTTTCCTTCATCAAGAAGACAAGAGTACTGATGCGCTTGACACGAGGTTGCGACTTGTAATTCCCCACCTCCAAGCGGGAAAACGCAAAGCAAACGCACCCTCAACTTGAAATCGCCATTCGTCAACCGTGGGAAGTCTTCTCATCTCCCGGTTCCTTCCCTGTTCATCGAGTGACGTCGAGCCGGCATGACGGATTCAGAACTCACAATGTGGCACTTACCTCAGTGGTTATTTGCTTTAGATCAGGGTTGTCCAGTCTTCTCCAGAATGGGCCAGTGTGGTTGCAGGTTGTCATTCTAACCAAGCAGAAGCCACACTTTAGTCTATTGAAAGCCAAGATCAGCGGAGCCAACAATTGGAATCAGGTGTGGCTCCTGCTAGATTGGAACCAAAAGCTGAAGATTGGACAACGCTGCTTAAGACCAATCAGCATATAGACATATTTGCTTATTAAATATAAAACATTGACTATATAGATGGCTGATCATGGAAAATGGACACCTCTCATCACAGTTTGCATGCTAGCTTGTCGCTAACAAGAGACAGACACGGAGAGACCGCATGTTCTCACCTTTTCGCCCCTGTTCACGGGTCAAACGTGCCCTGTTGCATAATGACGTGTTTACAAACAGCAAAGAGAGCACTAAGAACTCAAGTGGGAAGCAGAAGGAGTCGTAGGAGGCCTGCAGAGAAGCCTATGGCACATTCTGTTGACCAACTCATTCTCAGGTAGGTGATTCCTTCCTTTTGTGCCAACTACCATAAAGTACCTGGAGAAGCTCCAAGCTACAACCCGTGGACGGGCCAAGAATTGAAGCCGGGTCAACTGGGAGCGGTTTCCCTTCCATTGAGCTTTTGTAGCAAGGCAGATAACAGCTGCTTGCAAAATCACGGGCAGTCTCTGCTTTTCCACTGAATGTGGAAGCCTGGCTCTTTCCTTCATCAAGAAGACAAGAGTAATGATGCGCTTGACACGAGGTTGCGACTTGTAATTCCCCACCTCCAAGCGGGAAAACGCAATGCAAACGCACCCTCAACTTGAAATCGCCATTCGTCAACCGTGGGAAGTCTTCTCATCTCCCGGTTCCTTCCCTGTTCATCGAGTGACGTCGAGCTTGCATGACGGATTCAGAACTCACAAAGTGGCACTTACCTCAGTGGTTATTTGCTTTAGATCAGGGTTGTCCAGTCTTCTCCAGAATGGGCCAGTGTGGTTGCAGGTTGTCATTCTAACCAAGCAGAAGCCACACTTTAGTCTATTGAAAGCCAAGATCAGCGGAGCCAACAATTGGAATCAGGTGTGGCTCCTGCTAGATTGGAACCAAAAGCTGAAGATTGGACAACGCTGCTTAAGACCAATCAGCATATAGACATATTTGCTTATTAAATATAAAACATTGACTATATAGATGGCTGATCGCGGAAAATGGACACCTCTCATCACAGTTTGCATGCTAGCTTGTCGCTAACAAGAGACAGACACGGAGAGACCGCATGTTCTCACCTTTTCGCCCCTGTTCACGGGTCAAACGTGCCCTGTTGCATGCTGACGTGTTTACAAACAGCAAAGAGAGCACTAAGAACTCAAGTGGGAAGCAGAAAGAGTCGTAGGAGGCCTGCAGAGAAGCCTATGGCACATTCTGTTGACCAACTCATTCTCAGGTAGGTGATTCCTTCCTTTTGTGCCAACTACCATAGAGTACCTGGAGAAGCTCCAAGCTACAACCCGTGGACGGGCCAAGAATTGAAGCCGGGTCAACTGGGAGCGGTTTCCCTTCCATTGAGCTTTTGTAGCAAGGCAGATAACAGCTGCTTGCAAAATCACGGGCAGTCTCTGCTTTTCCACTGAATGTGGAAGCCTGGCTCTTTCCTTCATCAAGAAGACAAGAGTACTGATGCGCTTGACACGAGGTTGCGACTTGTAATTCCCCACCTCCAAGCGGGAAAACGCAAAGCAAACGCACCCTCAACTTGAAATCGCCATTCGTCAACCGTGGGAAGTCTTCTCATCTCCCGGTTCCTTCCCTGTTCATCGAGTGACGTCGAGCCGGCATGACGGATTCAGAACTCACAATGTGGCACTTACCTCAGTGGTTATTTGCTTTAGATCAGGGTTGTCCAGTCTTCTCCAGAATGGGCCAGTGTGGTTGCAGGTTGTCATTCTAACCAAGCAGAAGCCACACTTTAGTCTATTGAAAGCCAAGATCAGCGGAGCCAACAATTGGAATCAGGTGTGGCTCCTGCTAGATTGGAACCAAAAGCTGAAGATTGGACAACGCTGCTTAAGACCAATCAGCATATAGACATATTTGCTTATTAAATATAAAACATTGACTATATAGATGGCTGATCGCGGAAAATGGACACCACTCATCACAGTTTGCATGCTAGCTTGTCGCTAACAAGAGACAGACACGGAGAGACCGCATGTTCTCACCTTTTCGCCCCTGTTCACGGGTCAAACGTGCCCTGTTGCATGCTGACGTGTTTACAAACAGCAAAGAGAGCACTAAGAACTCAAGTGGGAAGCAGAAAGAGTCGTAGGAGGCCTGCAGAGAAGCCTATGGCACATTCTGTTGACCAACTCATTCTCAGGTAGGTGATTCCTTCCTTTTGTGCCAACTACCATAGAGTACCTGGAGAAGCTCCAAGCTACAACCCGTGGACGGGCCAAGAATTGAAGCCGGGTCAACTGGGAGCGGTTTCCCTTCCATTGAGCTTTTGTAGCAAGGCAGATAACAGCTGCTTGCAAAATCACGGGCAGTCTCTGCTTTTCCACTGAATGTGGAAGCCTGGCTCTTTCCTTCATCAAGAAGACAAGAGTAATGATGCGCTTGACACGAGGTTGCGACTTGTAATTCCCCACCTCCAAGCGGGAAAACGCAATGCAAACGCACCCTCAACTTGAAATCGCCATTCGTCAACCGTGGGAAGTCTTCTCATCTCCCGGTTCCTTCCCTGTTCATCGAGTGACGTCGAGCTTGCATGACGGATTCAGAACTCACAAAGTGGCACTTACCTCAGTGGTTATTTGCTTTAGATCAGGGTTGTCCAGTCTTATCCAGAATGGGCCAGTGTGGTTGCAGGTTGTCATTCTAACCAAGCAGAAGCCACACTTTAGTCTATTGAAAGCCAAGATCAGCGGAGCCAACAATTGGAATCAGGTGTGGCTCCTGCTAGATTGGAACCAAAAGCTGAAGATTGGACAACGCTGCTTAAGACCAATCAGCATATAGACATATTTGCTTATTAAATATAAAACATTGACTATATAGATGGCTGATCGCGGAAAATGGACACCTCTCATCACAGTTTGCATGCTAGCTTGTCGCTAACAAGAGACAGACACGGAGAGACCGCATGTTCTCACCTTTTCGCCCCTGTTCACGGGTCAAACGTGCCCTGTTGCATGCTGACGTGTTTACAAACAGCAAAGAGAGCACTAAGAACTCAAGTGGGAAGCAGAAAGAGTCGTAGGAGGCCTGCAGAGAAGCCTATGGCACATTCTGTTGACCAACTCATTCTCAGGTAGGTGATTCCTTCCTTTTGTGCCAACTACCATAAAGTACCTGGAGAAGCTCCAAGCTACAACCCGTGGACGGGTCAAGAATTGAAGCCGGGTCAACTGGGAGCGGTTTCCCTTCTTGAGCTTTTGTAGCAAGGCAGATAACAGCTGCTTGCAAAATCACCGGCAGTCTCTGCTTTTCCACTGAATGTGGAAGCCTGGCTCTTTCCTTCATCAAGAAGACAAGAGTACTGATGCGCTTGACACGAGGTTGCGACTTGTAATTCCCCACCTCCAAGCGGGAAAACGCAAAGCAAACGCACCCTCAACCTGAAATTGCCATTCCTCAACCGTGGGAAGTCTTCTCATCTCCCGGTTCCTTCCCTGTTCATCGAGTGACGTCGAGCCGGCATGACGGATTCAGAACTCACAAAGTGGCACTTACCTCAGTGGTTATTTGCTTTAGATCAGGGTTGTCCAGTCTTATCCAGAATGGGCCAGTGTGGTTGCAGGTTGTCATTCTAACCAAGCAGAAGCCACACTTTAGTCTATTGAAAGCCAAGATCAGCGGAGCCAACAATTGGAATCAGGTGTGGCTCCTGCTAGATTGGAACCAAAAGCTGAAGATTGGACAACGCTGCTTAAGACCAATCAGCATATAGACATATTTGCTTATTAAATATAAAACATTGACTATATAGATGGCTGATCGCGGAAAATGGACACCTCTCATCACAGTTTGCATGCTAGCTTGTCGCTAACAAGAGACAGACACGGAGAGACCGCATGTTCTCACCTTTTCGCCCCTGTTCACGGGTCAAACGTGCCCTGTTGCATGCTGACGTGTTTACAAACAGCAAAGAGAGCACTAAGAACTCAAGTGGGAAGCAGAAAGAGTCGTAGGAGGCCTGCAGAGAAGCCTATGGCACATTCTGTTGACCAACTCATTCTCAGGTAGGTGATTCCTTCCTTTTGTGCCAACTACCATAGAGTACCTGGAGAAGCTCCAAGCTACAACCCGTGGACGGGCCAAGAATTGAAGCCGGGTCAACTGGGAGCGGTTTCCCTTCCATTGAGCTTTTGTAGCAAGGCAGATAACAGCTGCTTGCAAAATCACGGGCAGTCTCTGCTTTTCCACTGAATGTGGAAGCCTGGCTCTTTCCTTCATCAAGAAGACAAGAGTAATGATGCGCTTGACACGAGGTTGCGACTTGTAATTCCCCACCTCCAAGCGGGAAAACGCAATGCAAACGCACCCTCAACTTGAAATCGCCATTCGTCAACAGTGGGAAGTCTTCTCATCTCCCGGTTCCTTCCCTGTTCATCGAGTGACGTCGAGCCGGCATGACGGATTCAGAACTCACAAAGTGGCACTTACCTCAGTGGTTATTTGCTTTAGATCAGGGTTGTCCAGTCTTCTCCAGAATGGGCCAGTGTGGTTGCAGGTTGTCATTCTAACCAAGCAGAAGCCAGACTTTAGTCTATTGAAAGCCAAGATCAGCGGAGCCAACAATTGGAATCAGGTGTGGCTCCTGCTAGATTGGAACCAAAAGCTGAAGATTGGACAACGCTGCTTAAGACCAATCAGCATATAGACATATTTGCTTATTAAATATAAAACATTGACTATATAGATGGCTGATCGCGGAAAATGGACACCTCTCATCACAGTTTGCATGCTAGCTTGTCGCTAACAAGAGACAGACACGGAGAGACCGCATGTTCTCACCTTTTCGCCCCTGTTCACGGGTCAAACGTGCCCTGTTGCATGCTGACGTGTTTACAAACAGCAAAGAGAGCACTAAGAACTCAAGTGGGAAGCAGAAAGAGTCGTAGGAGGCCTGCAGAGAAGCCTATGGCACATTCTGTTGACCAACTCATTCTCAGGTAGGTGATTCCTTCCTTTTGTGCCAACTACCATAAAGTACCTGGAGAAGCTCCAAGCTACAACCCGTGGACGGGCCAAGAATTGAAGCCGGGTCAACTGGGAGCGGTTTCCCTTCCATTGAGCTTTTGTAGCAAGGCAGATAACAGCTGCTTGCAAAATCACCGGCAGTCTCTGCTTTTCCACTGAATGTGGAAGCCTGGCTCTTTCCTTCATCAAGAAGACAAGAGTACTGATGCGCTTGACACGAGGTTGCGACTTGTAATTCCCCACCTCCAAGCGGGAAAACGCAAAGCAAACGCACCCTCAACCTGAAATTGCCATTCCTCAACCGTGGGAAGTCTTCTCATCTCCCGGTTCCTTCCCTGTTCATCGAGTGACGTCGAGCCGGCATGACGGATTCAGAACTCACAAAGTGGCACTTACCTCAGTGGTTATTTGCTTTAGATCAGGGTTGTCCAGTCTTATCCAGAATGGGCCAGTGTGGTTGCAGGTTGTCATTCTAACCAAGCAGAAGCCAGACTTTAGTCTATTGAAAGCCAAGATCAGCGGAGCCAACAATTGGAATCAGGTGTGGCTCCTGCTAGATTGGAACCAAAAGCTGAAGATTGGACAACGCTGCTTAAGACCAATCAGCATATAGACATATTTGCTTATTAAATATAAAACATTGACTATATAGATGGCTGATCGCGGAAAATGGACACCTCTCATCACAGTTTGCATGATAGCTTGTCGCTAACAAGAGACAGACACGGAGAGACCGCATGTTCTCACCTTTTCGCCCCTGTTCACGGGTCAAACGTGCCCTGTTGCATGCTGACGTGTTTACAAACAGCAAAGAGAGCACTAAGAACTCAAGTGGGAAGCAGAAAGAGTCGTAGGAGGCCTGCAGAGAAGCCTATGGCACATTCTGTTGACCAACTCATTCTCAGGTAGGTGATTCCTTCCTTTTGTGCCAACTACCATAGAGTACCTGGAGAAGCTCCAAGCTACAACCCGTGGACGGGCCAAGAATTGAAGCCGGGTCAACTGGGAGCGGTTTCCCTTCCATTGAGCTTTTGTAGCAAGGCAGATAACAGCTGCTTGCAAAATCACGGGCAGTCTCTGCTTTTCCACTGAATGTGGAAGCCTGGCTCTTTCCTTCATCAAGAAGACAAGAGTAATGATGCGCTTGACACGAGGTTGCGACTTGTAATTCCCCACCTCCAAGCGGGAAAACGCAATGCAAACGCACCCTCAACTTGAAATCGCCATTCGTCAACAGTGGGAAGTCTTCTCATCTCCCGGTTCCTTCCCTGTTCATCGAGTGACGTCGAGCCGGCATGACGGATTCAGAACTCACAAAGTGGCACTTACCTCAGTGGTTATTTGCTTTAGATCAGGGTTGTCCAGTCTTCTCCAGAATGGGCCAGTGTGGTTGCAGGTTGTCATTCTAACCAAGCAGAAGCCACACTTTAGTCTATTGAAAGCCAAGATCAGCGGAGCCAACAATTGGAATCAGGTGTGGCTCCTGCTAGATTGGAACCAAAAGCTGAAGATTGGACAACGCTGCTTAAGACCAATCAGCATATAGACATATTTGCTTATTAAATATAAAACATTGACTATATAGATGGCTGATCGCGGAAAATGGACACCTCTCATCACAGTTTGCATGCTAGCTTGTCGCTAACAAGAGACAGACACGGAGAGACCGCATGTTCTCACCTTTTCGCCCCTGTTCACGGGTCAAACGTGCCCTGTTGCATGCTGACGTGTTTACAAACAGCAAAGAGAGCACTAAGAACTCAAGTGGGAAGCAGAAAGAGTCGTAGGAGGCCTGCAGAGAAGCCTATGGCACATTCTGTTGACCAACTCATTCTCAGGTAGGTGATTCCTTCCTTATCCGCCAACTACCATGAAATACCACGAGACGCTCCAAGTTACAATCGGTGCATTGGCCGGGAATCGAACCCAGGTCAACTGGGAGCGGTTTCCCTTCCACTGAGCTTTTGTAGCAAGGCAGATAACAGCTGCTTGCAAAATCACAGGCAGTCTCTGCTTTTCCACTGAATGTGGAAGCCTGGCTCTTTCCTTCATCAAGAAGACAAGTGTACCGATGCGCTTGACACGAGGTTGCAACTTGTAATTCCCCACTTCCAAGCGGGAAAACGCAAAGCAAACGCACCCTCAACCTGAAATTGCCATTCCTCAACGGTGGGAAGTCTTCTCATCTCCCGGTTCCTTCCCTGTTCATCGAGTGACGTCGAGCCGGCATGACGGATTCAGAACTCACAAAGTGGCACTTACCTCAGTGGTTATTTGCTTTAGATCAGGGTTGTCCAGTCTTATCCAGAATGGGCCAGTGTGGTTGCAGGTTGTCATTCTAACCAAGCAGAAGCCACACTTTAGTCTATTGAAAGCCAAGATCAGCGGAGCCAACAATTGGAATCAGGTGTGGCTCCTGCTAGATTGGAACCAAAAGCTGAAGATTGGACAACGCTGCTTAAGACCAATCAGCATATAGACATATTTGCTTATTAAATATAAAACATTGACTATATAGATGGCTGATCGCGGAAAATGGACACCTCTCATCACAGTTTGCATGCTAGCTTGTCGCTAACAAGAGACAGACACGGAGAGACCGCATGTTCTCACCTTTTCGCCCCTGTTCACGGGTCAAACGTGCCCTGTTGCATGCTGACGTGTTTACAAACAGCAAAGAGAGCACTAAGAACTCAAGTGGGAAGCAGAAAGAGTCGTAGGAGGCCTGCAGAGAAGCCTATGGCACATTCTGTTGACCAACTCATTCTCAGGTAGGTGATTCCTTCCTTTTGTGCCAACTACCATAAAGTACCTGGAGAAGCTCCAAGCTACAACCCGTGGACGGGCCAAGAATTGAAGCCGGGTCAACTGCTTAGACTGGAGCTATGCTCACCACTATACCACCAATGCCACGCTGCACCATTCCGCTCTGGTGAACAAAGTGTACGTATGTGCGCTTCTCATCAGAAGACCATAGGCAACAGCCAAAGTGGCACCTTGGTTTCTGTAGTGTAGTGGTTATCACGTTTGCCTCACATGCAAAAGATCCCTGGTTCGAGACCGGGCAGAAACAAGCTAGAATTTCTGAACATTGCTTTAATGACTGAGCGGTTGTCATCACTGTAGGATCAGGTCCTCTAGGAACAGCCAGAAAGCAAGACCTCCTTTACAGAGGAGATTTCCTTCTTTTGTAGCAAAGCAGTTAATATTTGCTTACCAAATGAAAGGGAGCCTCTGGTTTTCCCCAGAAAGTGGAAGCCTGGCTCTTTCGTTGCTCAACAAGACTCTGTGCTTGACTGGAAAGTTTGCCGTAAAGTACTGCTGGCCGAGTTCACCTCGAGAGGTCTGCAAGAGGTCTGAGCCCGAAAAAGGCTGGGAGCGGTTTCCCTTCCATTGAGCTTTTGTAGCAAGGCAGATAACAGCTGCTTGCAAAATCACGGGCAGTCTCTGCTTTTCCACTGAATGTGGAAGCCTGGCTCTTTCCTTCATCAAGAAGACAAGAGTACTGATGCGCTTGACACGAGGTTGCGACTTGTAATTCCCCACCTCCAAGCGGGAAAACGCAAAGCAAACGCACCCTCAACTTGAAATCGCCATTCCTCAACCGTGGGAAGTCTTCTCATCTCCCGGTTCCTTCCCTGTTCATCGAGTGACGTCGAGCCGGCATGACGGATTCAGAACTCACAAAGTGGCACTTACCTCAGTGGTTATTTGCTTTAGATCAGGGTTGTCCAGTCTTCTCCAGAATGGGCCAGTGTGGTTGCAGGTTGTCATTCTAACCAAGCAGAAGCCACACTTTAGTCTATTGAAAGCCAAGATCAGCGGAGCCAACAATTGGAATCAGGTGTGGCTCCTGCTAGATTGGAACCAAAAGCTGAAGATTGGACAACGCTGCTTAAGACCAATCAGCATATAGACATATTTGCTTATTAAATATAAAACATTGACTATATAGATGGCTGATCGCGGAAAATGGACACCTCTCATCACAGTTTGCATGCTAGCTTGTCGCTAACAAGAGACAGACACGGAGAGACCGCATGTTCTCACCTTTTCGCCCCTGTTCACGGGTCAAACGTGCCCTGTTGCATGCTGACGTGTTTACAAACAGCAAAGAGAGCACTAAGAACTCAAGTGGGAAGCAGAAAGAGTCGTAGGAGGCCTGCAGAGAAGCCTATGGCACATTCTGTTGACCAACTCATTCTCAGGTAGGTGATTCCTTCCTTTTGTGCCAACTACCATAAAGTACCTGGAGAAGCTCCAAGCTACAACCCGTGGACGGGCCAAGAATTGAAGCCGGGTCAACTGGGAGCGGTTTCCCTTCCATTGAGCTTTTGTAGCAAGGCAGATAACAGCTGCTTGCAAAATCACAGGCAGTCTCTGCTTTTCCACTGAATGTGGAAGCCTGGCTCTTTCCTTCATCAAGAAGACAAGAGTACTGATGCGCTTGACACGAGGTTGCGACTTGTAATTCCCCACCTCCAAGCGGGAAAACGCAAAGCAAACGCACCCTCAACTTGAAATCGCCATTCGTCAACCGTGGGAAGTCTTCTCATCTCCCGGTTCCTTCCCTGTTCATCGAGTGACGTCGAGCCGGCATGACGGATTCAGAACTCACAATGTGGCACTTACCTCAGTGGTTATTTGCTTTAGATCAGGGTTGTCCAGTCTTCTCCAGAATGGGCCAGTGTGGTTGCAGGTTGTCATTCTAACCAAGCAGAAGCCACACTTTAGTCTATTGAAAGCCAAGATCAGCGGAGCCAACAATTGGAATCAGGTGTGGCTCCTGCTAGATTGGAACCAAAAGCTGAAGATTGGACAACGCTGCTTAAGACCAATCAGCATATAGACATATTTGCTTATTAAATATAAAACATTGACTATATAGATGGCTGATCGCGGAAAATGGACACCTCTCATCACAGTTTGCATGCTAGCTTGTCGCTAACAAGAGACAGACACGGAGAGACCGCATGTTCTCACCTTTTCGCCCCTGTTCACGGGTCAAACGTGCCCTGTTGCATGCTGACGTGTTTACAAACAGCAAAGAGAGCACTAAGAACTCAAGTGGGAAGCAGAAAGAGTCGTAGGAGGCCTGCAGAGAAGCCTATGGCACATTCTGTTGACCAACTCATTCTCAGGTAGGTGATTCCTTCCTTTGTGCCAACTACCATAGAGTACCTGGAGAAGCTCCAAGCTACAACCCGTGGACGGGCCAAGAATTGAAGCCGGGTCAACTGGGAGCGGTTTCCCTTCCATTGAGCTTTTGTAGCAAGGCAGATAACAGCTGCTTGCAAAATCACGGGCAGTCTCTGCTTTTCCACTGAATGTGGAAGCCTGGCTCTTTCCTTCATCAAGAAGACAAGAGTACTGATGCGCTTGACACGAGGTTGCGACTTGTAATTCCCCACCTCCAAGCGGGAAAACGCAAAGCAAACGCACCCTCAACTTGAAATCGCCATTCCTCAACCGTGGGAAGTCTTCTCATCTCCCGGTTCCTTCCCTGTTCATCGAGTGACGTCGAGCCGGCATGACGGATTCAGAACTCACAAAGTGGCACTTACCTCAGTGGTTATTTGCTTTAGATCAGGGTTGTCCAGTCTTCTCCAGAATGGGCCAGTGTGGTTGCAGGTTGTCATTCTAACCAAGCAGAAGCCACACTTTAGTCTATTGAAAGCCAAGATCAGCGGAGCCAACAATTGGAATCAGGTGTGGCTCCTGCTAGATTGGAACCAAAGCTGAAGATTGGACAACGCTGCTTAAGACCAATCAGCATATAGACATATTTGCTTATTAAATATAAAACATTGACTATATAGATGGCTGATCGCGGAAAATGGACACCTCTCATCACAGTTTGCATGCTAGCTTGTCGCTAACAAGAGACAGACACGGATGAGACCGCATGTTCTCACCTTTTCGCCCCTGTTCACGGGTCAAACGTGCCCTGTTGCATGCTGACGTGTTTACAAACAGCAAAGAGAGCACTAAGAACTCAAGTGGGAAGCAGAAAGAGTCGTAGGAGGCCTGCAGAGAAGCCTATGGCACATTCTGTTGACCAACTCATTCTCAGGTAGGTGATTCCTTCCTTTTGTGCCAACTACCATAAAGTACCTGGAGAAGCTCCAAGCTACAACCCGTGGACGGGCCAAGAATTGAAGCCGGGTCAACTGGGAGCGGTTTCCCTTCCATTGAGCTTTTGTAGCAAGGCAGATAACAGCTGCTTGCAAAATCACGGGCAGTCTCTGCTTTTCCACTGAATGTGGAAGCCTGGCTCTTTCCTTCATCAAGAAGACAAGAGTACTGATGCGCTTGACACGAGGTTGCGACTTGTAATTCCCCACCTCCAAGCGGGAAAACGCAAAGCAAACGCACCCTCAACTTGAAATCGCCATTCGTCAACCGTGGGAAGTCTTCTCATCTCCCGGTTCCTTCCCTGTTCATCGAGTGACGTCGAGCCGGCATGACGGATTCAGAACTCACAATGTGGCACTTACCTCAGTGGTTATTTGCTTTAGATCAGGGTTGTCCAGTCTTCTCCAGAATGGGCCAGTGTGGTTGCAGGTTGTCATTGTAACCAAGCAGAAGCCACACTTTAGTCTATTGAAAGCCAAGATCAGCGGAGCCAACAATTGGAATCAGGTGTGGCTCCTGCTAATTGGAACCAAAAGCTGAAGATTGGACAACGCTGCTTAAGACCAATCAGCATATAGACATATTTGCTTATTAAATATAAAACATTGACTATATAGATGGCTGATCGCGGAAAATGGACACCTCTCATCACAGTTTGCATGCTAGCTTGTCGCTAACAAGAGACAGACACGGAGAGACCGCATGTTCTCACCTTTTCGCCCCTGTTCACGGGTCAAACGTGCCCTGTTGCATGCTGACGTGTTTACAAACAGCAAAGAGAGCACTAAGAACTCAAGTGGGAAGCAGAAAGAGTCGTAGGAGGCCTGCAGAGAAGCCTATGGCACATTCTGTTGACCAACTCATTCTCAGGTAGGTGATTCCTTCCTTTATCGCCAACTACCATAGAAGTACCACTGAGACGCTCCAAGTCTACAACCCGTGGACTGGGCCAGGAATTCGAAGCCAGGGTCAACTGGGAGCGGTTTCCCTTCCATTGAGCTTTTGTAGCAAGGCAGATAACAGCTGCTTGCAAAATCACGGGCAGTCTCTGCTTTTCCACTGAATGTGGAAGCCTGGCTCTTTCCTTCATCAAGAAGACAAGAGTAATGATGCGCTTGACACGAGGTTGCGACTTGTAATTCCCCACCTCCAAGCGGGAAAACGCAATGCAAACGCACCCTCAACTTGAAATCGCCATTCGTCAACAGTGGGAAGTCTTCTCATCTCCCGGTTCCTTCCCTGTTCATCGAGTGACGTCGAAGCCGGCATGACGGATTCAGAACTCACAAAGTGGCACTTACCTCAGTGGTTATTTGCTTTAGATCAGGGTTGTCCAGTCTTCTCCAGAATGGGCCAGTGTGGTTGCAGGTTGTCATTCTAACCAAGCAGAAGCCACACTTTAGTCTATTGAAAGCCAAGATCAGCGGAGCCAACAATTGGAATCAGGTGTGGCTCCTGCTAGATTGGAACCAAAAGCTGAAGATTGGACAACGCTGCTTAAGACCAATCAGCATATAGACATATTTGCTTATTAAATATAAAACATTGACTATATAGATGGCTGATCGCGGAAAATGGACACCTCTCATCACAGTTTGCATGCTAGCTTGTCGCTAACAAGAGACAGACACGGAGAGACCGCATGTTCTCACCTTTTCGCCCCTGTTCACGGGTCAAACGTGCCCTGTTGCATGCTGACGTGTTTACAAACAGCAAAGAGAGCACTAAGAACTCAAGTGGGAAGCAGAAAGAGTCGTAGGAGGCCTGCAGAGAAGCCTATGGCACATTCTGTTGACCAACTCATTCTCAGGTAGGTGATTCCTTCCTTTTGTGCCAACTACCATAAAGTACCTGGAGAAGCTCCAAGCTACAACCCGGTGGACGGGCCAAGAATGAAGCCGGGTCAACTGGGAGCGGTTTCCCTTCCATTGAGCTTTTGTAGCAAGGCAGATAACAGCTGCTTGCAAAATCACCGGCAGTCTCTGCTTTTCCACTGAATGTGGAAGCCTGGCTCTTTCCTTCATCAAGAAGACAAGAGTACTGATGCGCTTGACACGAGGTCGCGACTTGTAATTCCCCACCTCCAAGCGGGAGGAAAACGCAAAGCAAACGCACCCTCAACCTGAAATTGCCATTCCTCAACCGTGGGAAGTCTTCTCATCTCCCGGTTCCTTCCCTGTTCATCGAGTGACGTCGAGCCGGCATGACGGATTCAGAACTCACAAAGTGGCACTTACCTCAGGTGGTTATTTGCTTTAGATCAGGGTTGTCCAGTCTTATCCAGAATGGGCCAGTGTGGTTGCAGGTTGTCATTCTAAACCAAGCAGAAGCCACACTTTAGTCTATTGAAAGCCAAGATCAGCGGAGCCAACCAATTGGAATCAGGTGTGGCTCCTGCTAGATTGGAACCAAAAGCTGAAGATTGGACAACGCTGCTTAATGACCAATCAGCATATAGACATATTTGCTTATTAAATATAAACATTGACTATATAGATGGCTGATCGCGGAAATGGTACACCTCTCATCACAGTTTGCATGCTAGCTTGTCGCTTAACAAGAGACAGACACGGAGGAGACCGCATGTTCT
This sequence comes from Ictalurus punctatus, assembly GCF_001660625.3. Classification (NCBI taxonomy): domain Eukaryota; kingdom Metazoa; phylum Chordata; class Actinopteri; order Siluriformes; family Ictaluridae; genus Ictalurus; species Ictalurus punctatus. The sequence goes on from NW_026521171.1 coordinate 105,377, forward strand.
CACCTTTTCGCCCCTGTTCACGGGTCAAACGTGCCCCTGTTGCATAATGACGTGTTTACAAACAGCAAAGAGAGCACTAAGAACTCAAGTGGGAAGCAGAAAGAGTCGTAGGAGGCCTGCAGAGAAGCCCATGGCACATTCTGTTGACCAACTCATTCTCAGGCAGGTGATTCCTTCCTTATCCGCCAACTACCATGAAATACCACGAGACGCTCCAAGTTACAATCGGTGCATTGGCCGGGAATCGAACCCAGGTCAACTGGGAGCGGTTTCCCTCCATTGAGCTTTTTGTAGCAAGGCAGATAACAGTTGCTTGCAAAATCACGGGCAGTCTCTGCTTTTCCACTGAATGTGGAAGCCTGGCTCTTTCCTTCATCAAGAAGACAAGAGTAATGATGCGCTTGACTCGAGGTTGCGACTTGTAATTCCCCACCTCCCAAGCGGGGGAAAAGCAAAGCAAACGTACCCTCAACCTGAAATTGCCATTCCTCAACCGTGGGAAGTCTTCTCATCTCCCGGGTTCCTTCCCTGTTCATCGAGTGACGTCGAGCCGGCATGACGGATTCAGAACTCACAAAGTGGCACTTACCTCGGTGGTTATTTGCTTTAGATCAGGGTTGTCCAGTCTTCTCCAGAATGGGCCAGTGTGTTGCAGGTTGTCATTCTAACCAAGCAGAAGCCACACTTTTAGTCTATTGAAAGCCAAGATCAGCGGAGCCAACAATTGGAATCAGGTGTGGCTCCTGCTAGATTGGAACCAAAAGCTGAAGATTGGACAACGCTGCTTAAGACCAATCAGCATATAGACATATTTGCTTATAAAATATAAAACATTGACTATATAGATGGCTGATCGCGGAAAATGTACACCTCTCATCACAGTTTGCATGCTAGCTTGTCGCTAACAAGAGACAGACACGGAGAGACCGCATGTTCTCACCTTTTCGCCCCTGTTCACGGGTCAAACGTGCCCTGTTGCATAATGACGTGTTTACAACAGCAAAGAGAGCACTAAGAACTCAAGTGGGAAGCAGAAAGAGTCGTAGGAGGCCTGCAGAGAAGCCCATGGCACATTCTGTTGACCAACTCATTCTCAGGCAGGTGATTCCTTCCTTATCCGCCAAACTACCATGAAATACCACGAGACGCTCCAAGTTACAATCGGTGCATTGGCGGGAATCGAACCCAGGTCAACTGGGAGCGGTTTCCCTTCCATTGAGCTTTTTGTAGCAAGGCAGATAACAGTTGCTTGCAAAATCACGGGCAGTCTCTGCTTTTCCACTGAATGTGGAAGCCTGGCTCTTCCTTCATCAAGAAGACAAGAGTAATGATGCGCTTGACTCGAGGTTGCGACTTGTAATTCCCCACCTCCAAGCGGGAAAACGCAAAGCAAAACGTACCCTCAACCTGAAATTGCCATTCCTCAACCGTGGGAAGTCTTCTCATCTCCCGGTTCCTTCCCTGTTCATCGAGTGACGTCGAGCCGGCATGACGGATTCAGAACTCACAAAGTGGCACTTACCTCGGTGGTATTTGCTTTAGATCAGGGTTGTCCAGTCTTCTCCAGAATGGGCCAGTGTGGTTGCAGGTTGTCATTGCTAACCAAGCAGAAGCCACACTTTAGTCTATTGAAAGCCAAGATCAGCGGAGCCAACAATTGGAATCAGGTGTGGCTCCTGCTAGATTGGAACCAAAGCTGAAGATTGGACAACGCTGCTTAAGACCAATCAGCATATAGACATATTTGCTTATAAAATATAAACATTGACTATATAGATGGCTGATCGCGGAAAATGTACACCTCTCATCACAGTTGCATGCTAGCTTGTCGCTAACAAGAGACAGGACACGGAGAAGACCGCCATATGTTCTAACCTTTTCGCCCCTGTTCACGGGTCAAACGTGCCCTGTTGCATAATGACGTGTTTACAAACAGCAAAGAGAGCACTAAGAACTCAAGTGGGAAGCAGAAAGAGTCGTAGGAGGCCTGCAGAGAAGCCCATGGCACATTCTGTTGACCAACTCATTCTCAGGCAGGTGATTCCTTCCTTTATCCGCCAACTACCATAGAAGTACCACTGGAGACGCTCCAAGTCTACAATCCCGGTGCATCGGCCAGGGAATCGAAGCAGGGTCAACTGGGAGCGGTTTCCCTTCCATTGAGCTTTTGTAGCAAGGCAGATAACAGCTGCTTGCAAAATCACGGGCAGTCTCTGCTTTTCCACTGAATGTGGAAGCCTGGCTCCTTTCCTTCATCAAAGAAGACAAGAGTAATGATGCGCTTGACATCGAGGTTGCGACTTGTAATTCCCCACCTCCAAGCGGGGAAAACAGCAATGCAACGTACCCTCAACTTGAAATCTGCCATTCGTCAACAGTGGGAAGTCTTCTCATCTCCCCGGTTCCTTCCCTGTTCATCGAGTGACGTCGAGCCGGCATGACGGATCAGAACTCACAAAGTGGCACTTACCTCGGTGGTTATTTGCTTTAGATCAGGGTTGTCCAGTCTTCTCCAGAATGGGCCAGTGTGGTTGCAGGTTGTCATTCTAACCAAGCAGAAGCCACACTTTAGTCTATTGAAAGCCAAGATCAGCGGAGCCAACAATTGGAATCAGGTGTGGCTCCTGCTAGATTGGAACACAAAAGCTGAAGATTGGACAACGCTGCTTAAGACCAATCAGCATATAGACATATTTGCTTATAAAATATAAAACATTGACTATATAGATGGCTGATCGCGGAAAAATGGTACACCTCTCATCACAGTTGCACTGCTAGCTTGTCGCTAACAAGAGACAGACACGGAGAGACCGCATGTTCTCACCTTTTTCGCCCCTGTTCACGGGTCAAACGTGCCCTGTTGCATAATGACGTGTTTACAAACAGCAAAGAGAGCACTAAGAACTCAAGTGGGAAGCAGAAAGAGTCGTAGGAGGCCTGCAGAGAAGCCCTATGGCACATTCTGTGACAACTCATTCTTCAGGCAGGTGATTCCTTCCTTATCCGCCAACTACCATGAAATACCACGAGACGCTCCAAGTTACAATCGGTGCATTGGCCGGGAATCGAACCCAGGTCAACTGGGAGCGGTTTCCCTTCCACTGAGCTTTTGTAGCAAGGCAGATAACAGTTGCTTGCAAAATCACGGGCAGTCTCTGCTTTTCCACTGAATGTGGAAGCCTGGCTCTTTCCTTCATCAAGAAGACAAGAGTACTGATGCGCTTAGACTCGAGGTTGCGACTTGTAATTCCCCACCTCCAAGCGGGAAAACGCAAAGCAAAA
>NW_026521172.1:0-36854 GCF_001660625.3 Ictalurus punctatus
CTAGGGAATTGAGAATCCTGGTTTTTTGACCCCCTAGGTAAATGAGAATCCTGGTTTTTGACCACCTAGGGTAGCTAGAAACTCTGGGTTTTTGTTTCCTGGGTGTTTGGAAATGCCTGAGTTCTGATTTTATGTGTAATTAAAACCCCTGGTTTCAATTCTATGGGTAAGTGAAATAGGCCTTTTCTGGAAACCTATGGGTTATCTAGTGTGTAAATACAGTATAAATACTGGAGCTTAAGCTCAGGGTAGGGGGATCACATTCTGAGAATTCTCATCGGTGTGGATCTCGTGTGTGGAATGAAACAATAAAGCTGGACCCTTGCTTCTTCTCACTCACGGCTGGTGTATTTTTTCTATCTCCAACTGGTCTCAGAGGTAGATGTGAGTATTGGCTTCTAAGTTGAATTTTAAATGTTTTTGGGTAATAGGCTAAATTCGAGCCAACATTTGGCACCCCAGATGGGACTGGGCTAAGATCTATATGTCTGGAATCTCTCCCGTGGGACTTCGCTCTCTAAGCAACAGACAGGCCGTATAGGAAAAGGCATTGCAGACGCCTGTTATTTCAAAGCTCTGTTTTAGTGGTTGGTTGTTACGACTGAGAAGCCCCGGGGTGGGAAGAAAGACTAAGTGGGTCTCCAAAAGAACCTTGAGTGAGTGAGAAGAGGTAAGAGAAGTGTAGATTGTAGAAGATTGTACTTATTGTAATTGTATAAGGTTCATAAGACTGTGTAAGGATATGGTATATGTGTTGTGTGAGTGAAAGTCCTGCAATACCGCTGGAGGAAGGGAAAAAAGGTAGAAAAAAGAGTAGAGAAATAGAGAAATACTCCAGGGCTGGGATAGAAAGCAGGTGGAAAATGAGGCCTCAGACCCAGATACCGGCTACTAGACTAGACTAGCAGTCTAGTGGCGGCTGCATTGGTGGGGACCCCTAATACCGCTGGAAAAGGATTAGATAAAAGATAGATAGATTAGATTCCAGGGCTGGATAGAGAGGGGAATAAATCCTGGGCCCAGGTCCGGGTCGTGCAATACAGCATGCCCGGTGTATGAATGGAATATGTACTAACAAATGTGTGTGCTTAAAATATACGTGCTTATAATATGAGTGTGGTGTGAGAGCGTGTAAGTTTTGGAGACAGGGAAAAAGTATTTATTAGTGCTCTGAACAAGAGCTCCATACATAAAGAGGTATGTGTGTTGGATAAGTTGGATAAGATTTAGGGGAAAAGGAAAAAGGGGAGAAAAAAATAATAATAATAATAATATTTTTTTTTGAAAAAGTTGTATTTAATTTATGTGACTGTAAGCTTCATACATACGGAGCTGGTGTGAAGGCGTTTTATATTCTGAGACCACAATGGTGTGTATGTAATAACTAAATATGTGTAAGAGAGTGTGTGACACAATGTGTATATGAGTGTGCCGACGTTGTTGATAGAAAGGGGTGTTTGTGTGTGTTCCTATCTGTTCTTATCTGCGCAAGCAGGCCTGTCTTCTGTGTGGAAAGGAAAAAAGGAAAAGAAGAAAAATGTGTGTGTGTGCGCACTTCAGATTGAGCTGACTAATATAGAACAGTGTGAGATTTTTGTTTTTAAATTTGTTTTAATGTTTTGAATCTGATATGGACTTTCTGTGAGTCGGGTGTGACTGTGTGTATTATAACTTTATTGGTATCAATAACTGCTGTTTTAAAAATTGGAGGAGCATGCAAGAATTGTAAACAAAAAAAAAAACATTAAAAAAAAAATATATTTTAGGCATCTGTCAGACTGCCCATTGGGTGAATAAGAACTTCCAGACCAGTAATATATAACAAAATTGTTGAGAAATCAGGGAGTCAGTCCATTGGGACCTTTTCATTTATATTCCATAAATTATGAATTGTTGTTCAGTTAAATGACAAATAATAATACAATTTAATTTTTGTTTAATTACCCAAAATTGGGTAATGTTGAATAGGTAAATATTATGTCTAAGAATATTGTAAACATGTAAGAATTGTCTGTTGTGTGAGGCTGTGTGAATTACCTAAAGTTAAACTTAAAACTTAAGAGTAATTGAATCATTTAACTTAATTAATTAATCATCATAAGTAAATTGAATGTATGTACTCTGAGTGTATGTGAGTCCCTAGGGAGGCTGGCTGGGCCAAGTACGGACGGAAGGGAAAAGCGGGCATAAATCGGTACGAGATAGGCTAAGCAGGCGGGAACAACAGGACAAGGTAGGAGGAAAACATTTGGCTGTGAGGTATAACTTAGTGGATTTAGGGGGTGTGTGCAACCGACTCTAAGGGCTGAGAGGTGTGAGACACGACCAGAGTTATGGCTGAATGTAAGAAAAAGATGAGCCCGATAGAGAGGGTGATAAGCAAACACTGTACAGATGAGAAGGACATTAGACATTATTGTAAAAAATGGAGTGAGAAGACAAGTGGTGAGTGGAAATGGCCCGAGGAAGGTACTTTTGATGAACAGCTATGCCAGATAATGAAAGAGAGATTAGCTGTATGGAATGAACAGAAAAAAGGCTTGAGAGTGAGGGAGAAATGTGTGAAGGCAGAGAAGATAGTGGACTGGTTTGTGGAAGCAGGGAAAGAAGAGAAGGAGAAGGATAGGCGGCAGAGAGAACGAGCAGAGGCGGTGATACGGAAGAAAGAAGAAAGGGAAGCAAGCCTAGGAAAAAAGATAAAAGAAGCCATTCAGGAGGAATTGGCCGAGGCCCCCGCCCTCATATAATCCTCAGTACCGCCCTCCAGTGAGACCTGTCGGAAGTGCCCCACCCGCCGGGCTCTACATGATGCAAGACCTGGAAGACAGAAGATGAATGGAAGGAAACTGAGGTGGACATACAGGGAACATTCACCGGATACCAAAGAATGAGGCATCGCATGCGGGAGGATGGAGAACGTATCAAAATGAAAGAAGGAGCTGCCGAATACGAGGATAGAACCCCGGTCGAGAGCGAAAGCCCACGGCTGGACCTCCCACAGGTAGGCAACAAGGAGAGGGACAGGGAACTACAGGAGTATATGAAAAACTGGACCCGCACTCCGGGGTGGCCGGAGCACAGGGAGATTCCCCCCAGCACTAGCACCCCGAGGCCAGGGTCACGGCCGATGGTGCACAAGCAAAAAGACAAGGAACTGGAGGAAATACAGGAGCAGGAGGGGCATGGGACCAGGGGCAATCAAGAAGGTCGTCGGAGCGAGAGAGGGCACGAGGGTGGAAACGGAGCACGAGGGTGGAAACGGAGCACGAAGGGCTCCACATACCAAAGGAGGAGGAAAAAGTGAGCCGAGAGACAATGTGGGGCGGATGGTCCGTATAGAGGGGGATGTGGTGCTCTCCCCATATGCTGTCGAGGAGGATAAGGAATTGGAGGGCAGGATTCGACGGCTAGAGGACGGGATATCATACGGCGTGGGTAAAATGGATGAATTGAAAAATCTCGTAGGTCAAGCGTTCCAAATGGCGACTGCTGTGAAGAATAAGTATGCGCACAAGCCGCGTTTGGGAGAGTCAAAATCACAGAGGTCGAGAAGAGCACTGAACCAGTCAGCAGGAAAACATGTGAAAAGCCTGAGTAAGGCCTCAAAAGTCCTAATATATCACCAGCAGAAGAAGAAGCAAGTAAGTTCAGACATGGAACTGGACGAACAAGTGGGGACTGAGAGCGAGGGGACTGAAACAGACAACGAAGGAAAAGTTGAACAAGACGTCAGTGAGGAGGAGGACTTGGAGGATTTGAAGCTTAGAGGAGCTAGAACACTACGGAACAGGGAAAGCCTGAGGCCCCCAGTGAGATTCGAACCTGGTGTCACAGCGTGCTTGGCGCATGCCCGCTCCCAGTCGGAGCCCAGCCTTACTCAGATGATGCCCCTCATGGTTAAAGGAAAAGCCCTACATTATGCACCCTGGAGTTTCATGGACCTAACGGGCCTGATCCAACGATTACCCAACATGTGTGAAGGGGGGCAGAAATGGATCACACAGTTTGAGGAAAAAACATCAGGACAGCACCTGGCGATAGGTGATATCAAAGCCATTCTCTGCCAAACAGTGGGCAAGGGACGGGCTGAAGAAATTTTCGATGGGGCAGAACACAGGGATTTGATAGACGACCCCAAGGCTGATGCCATCCCGTTTGGCCTATACCGACAAGAAATATGGGATGCTGTGAGGAGTATGTTTCCGGCTAAGATGGACCCTGGGAAGCTTGAAAATATAAAACTGAAAGACGAAGAAAACGTGATAACCTTCATACAAAAGTTTCAAGATAAATGGAGGGATGAAACGGGTGCCAAATGGGACGATTCAGTGGCAAGTGTGGGACTGTTCAAACTGCTATTGAAGAAGGCTCTCCCTGGGGAGGTACAGAAAAAGTTAGAGGAAGTGGTGGGGCTCAACGCAATGGAATGGGCTTCATTTCTGGCACATGTGACCCATCACGTGGAGCAACACAGGAAGCTGAAAAAAGAAGCTAAAGATGCCACTGAAACCCTAATGAGCCAACTCTATAAAGCACAGCTCGGCGAACTGACCAGGACTAAACAGGAAGAGAAGGAACGGAGGAGGGAGCACATTAAACAAGCGGCAGTGATGGTGCCCCATCCACAAGCGTCAGCCCAGCACAGGCTGACCCTATGCTGTTGGCCAATGGATACCAGGCCCACCCACAACAGCAAGTCCCACACATAACTACTATGCTGCACCCCGCCCAGATGGATTACATATATCATATGAGGGCCCCCATGCACCCGGGAATGCCACCTGCCTGGGGGAGGGGACGAGGATACGGACGGGGTCGAGTTTTGCCAAGACCAGATATGGCAACTGAAGGGTGTTGGGGATGCGGTGATCCTAGCCACTTCAGGAGAAATTGTCCACGTGTCTCACGACCAACTTGGGGAGACCGCGTGGATAGGGCTGAAAGAAGAGGTCAGGTGCTTGGACCGAGAGCGCCGGAGAGCTATGGAATGCCACCTCGGTGTCAACCGCTACCCCCAGTACCCCAAGGTGGCCCCATGTATGGCCCCTATGGGGAGCCGGGACCCAGCCAGAGTTGAGGAGGCCGAGAGAAGCCCGGGGGGGAGCTCATGCAGTCCGTCACCACACTGCATCCAGAACAAGAGCCAACTGTTACAGTGACGATCGGAAACACCTTGCAAGCGCCTTTTATGATCGACACTGGAGCTACATATTCAAGTATAGGGAAAGAAGGTTCACAGCTCCCCCTCACCTGTAAGGCTATTCAAACTATGGGCTTCTCAGGAAAAATACAGACCTTACGATTCACCGAGCCTCAAGAACTATCTCTGGATGGTGTGACAATACAAGCACCCCTGTTATATTCGCCAGGAGCGCCTGTTAACCTACTGGGACGTGATGCCCTGTGTAAGTTGGGAGCTCAGATACAGTGCGAAGCGACTGGGATTTGGGTGACGTTCCCCAAATCAATATCCACACAATTCCTACTGTTGCACGAGCCACCTAGCACCGCCCGTAATGTGAGGATGGTATACTGGCTAGAGATGTCCGATCCAGCTAACTCGGAACTCTGGCACAGATACGCAGAATGGAAACCATGGTTACAGTACATGCGGCCCGATTGCACCGAAGTGGAGGCCCCTTTATATTGCACTATTAAAAATGATGACGGTGGACGAGACCAGGAATATGCTCAGCTTTGGGAGGACATGGAACAGGGGACAAGTAATGGACATTAAAACCATGGAAATAATAAGCGGCCCACAGGGAGTGGCGGCTATTATAAAGCTCCCAGATAGAATCGCTAACTGGTATCAGCTGGAAGGGACAGCGCCCCATGTCACACTCATGGTCACCAAAGGCCTGGAACGGGAAGAGGTAGAGCCAATGATAGGGCAGGCAAAAGAAGTAAAAGAGTGGAAGCCAACTACCAATCCATCCTTGCACAAGTCGCCGGATGGAAAGTTTGTGCGAATCTCAGTAACAGCAGTTGATACCGCCGTGGCCACTAGTGTCTGCATATGCACGAACACGGACCGGAGTGGTTTACAAATGGCAGTTAAGGCAGCAAAAGATCAGGACAATGAGGAAATACTGAAAACTATTCCAGAACAGCTATGGACAAAACATCCGACCGACGTAGGGTTGGTTAAATCCGCCGACCTAGCTCAGATTAAGGTAAAAGAGAATGCAAGGTTGCCCTACCAGAAACAGTATCCGTTGTCAGTGCAAGCTAGAGAAGGCATACGGCCCACAATACACGGATTGGTAGAGGCCGGAGTTCTAATCTCCACGCGAAGTCAGTGCAATACCCCCATTTTTCCAGTTAGAAAACCTGACTCAGAGAAGTGGAGGCTAGTACATGATTTGCGTGCTATTAACCAAATTGTGATACCGGAAACACCAGTAGTGCCAGACCCACACACCCTATTGTCGAACATTCCAGAAGGGACCAAATGGTATACTGTCATAGATTTATGCTCAGCATTTTTTAGCGTGCCACTGCACCCAGACTCACAGCATTTGTTTGCTTTCACATACGAAGGGCAGCAGTACACATACACTAGACTTCCGCAGGGATACTGTGAAAGCCCATCCATATTTAATCAGGTACTGGCTCAAGACCTCTCAGCCCTGGAGTGCCGTAGCACCATCTTGCAATATGTCGACGACCTTTTGATTTGTAGTGCGTCTAAAGAGCAATGCCAGCACGACTCTCTAAAGGTTCTAAGAATGTTGGCCGAAAATGGCCACAAAGTAAGTAAAGAAAAGTTGCAATTTTGTAGACAAAAGGTGGAATACCTAGGTCGTGTGTTAGAGGGAGAAAAGCCGTACTATAGCGCCAAAGCATGTAGAGGCCATACGCAAGGCCCCACAGCCAACCACCGTGCGACAGATGTTGGCATTTCTAGGAATGGTGGGGTTCAGTCGCCCATGGATATGTGAGTTCGCGCTAAGGGTCCAACCATTACGGGATATGATTAAGGCAGCAGACCAATCACAGCCAAATGCCCCTCTCGTCTGGACTCCTGAAGCTCTAGCTGCACTCGCAGATATTAAAATGGCCTTAATGACCGCTCCTGCATTGGCTAACCCAGATTATAGCAAACCTTTTCACCTCTATGTATCCGAAAGAAAGGGGTACGCATCGGCCGTCCTAACTCAGCAGCAACAAGGGATGGGAAAACAGGCCATCTCCTATTACAGCACGGCTCTCGATAACGTGGAAAAAGGGATGCCCCCCTGTTATCGGTCTTTGGCAGCGGCCGCATTTGCATATCAGAAAGCGTCCTCAATCACCATGGGGCACCCAGTTACATTATATACGACCCATGCACTGCATGCTCTCCTAACGAGTCAGACCTTTGTGATAACGAACTCCCGTCGAACAGGATATGACTCCATTCTGTCAGCCCCGGAGCTCACCATAGAACGGTGCACCACGGTGAATCCGGCCGATAAACTGGTAACCCCGATAGATGGTGTACCCCATGAGTGCGTAGCGGTATCAGAGATATTTTTGAAAGCGCGTTCAGATTTGGAGAACTGCCCTATTGATAATGCTAAGCATACGTATTTTGTGGACGGTTCCTGTTATCGTACTGATACGGGCAATAAGGCTGGGTTGGCAGTAGTAGAAGCACGATGAAACCCGGCGACGTTTGAGGTAGTGATGAGTGTTCCGCTCCCCCAACCCTGCTCGGCCCAGCTAGCTGAACTACGGGCGTTGACAGCTGCATGTAATTTGGGCCGTAATGAGAGTTGCAATATATATACGGACTCAGCCTATGCTCATGGAGTCTGCCATGTGTTTGGACCAATCTGGGCTCAAAGGGGATTCCAGCGGGCAGATGGGACCGCCGTGACCCACGGGGAAGCGATTTCAGATTTACTATATGCTATGACATTGCCCGCAAAATTAGCTGTAGTGAAATGCAGGGCACATAGGACCGATGACTCCTTTATCATTAAAGGGAACTCACTGGCGGATGAGGCAGCTAAGAAAGCTGCCGTAGGGCCGAGGCAGATGATGGCCCTAACTCAGCCTGGAGAAAGTCCGATGCGGCATCCGCAGGTAGACAATGTGGCCCACTTGGTGGAGCTGCAGAACACCGCAGGTGTGGCTGAAGTATCGGCGTGGATAAAACGGGGGGCGAGAAAAGAGGCGGGTACTGGATTGTGGCGCAGCATAGAAGGATTGTGTATAGCCCCAGCCAGTTACCTCCCGCTCTTGATCAAAGAAGCCCATGGCTTGGATCATGCCCATAGAACCGAAACTATCCGAAAAATCCGTCAGGAATGGTGGTCCCCATTTCTGGCCAGTATGGTGGACTATGCGTTGAATAGATGTGAAGTGTGTATCAAGAACAATGTGCGAAAGAACTTCACTGCTCCTTTAGGACATATTCCCCCGCCGACGGGGCCATTCCGGCATATAATGATGGATTATGTAGACATGGGAGCAGACAACCGGAAAGAAGGGAAGCGCTACATTCTAGTAATAGTAGACCGCTTCAGCAGGTGGCCAGTATGGTGGACTATGCGTTGAATAGATGTGAAGTGTGTATCAAGAACAATGTGCGAAAGAACTTCACTGCTCCTTTAGGACATATTCCCCCGCCGACGGGGCCATTCCGGCATATAATGATGGATTATGTAGACATGGGAGCAGACAACCGGAAAGAAGGGAAGCGCTACATTCTAGTAATAGTAGACCGCTTCAGCAGGTGGGTGGAGGGAGCTGCAACTTCCAAGGAAGATGCGAGGACCGCGGCTAAATTTTTATGTCGCGAAGTCATTCCCCAGTTCGGTATTCCAGATTTTCTGAGTTCGGACAACGGTACCCACTTTGTGAATAACGTCATTGACAATGTGGCATCTGCCTTGGGGATAGATCATAAGCTAGGATGTGTGCATCATCCTCAATCCCAAGGCATGGTAGAACGAGTGAACGGTACCCTAGTTAATAAACTGGCAAAAATATGCGAGAGCTCTCGCCTGAACTGGGTACAGGCCTTACCACTGGCCTTGATGAAGATGCGTTCTCAGACCAATCGTATGACGCACTTGACTCCTCATGAAATGCTTACTGGGCGCCCAATGCCTATGGCATTCACCCGAGGTCCATACACAGGGCCGTCTTTGGCACAATTGGAGGACGAAATGCAGGATTATGTGCGAACCCTCACCAAAATCCATAGACATTTGTATTCACAGGTTCGTGAGGCAGTCCATGGAGAGAGCGAGGTACGGGAGGAAGTGCGCCTAATGGCACCGGGGGACCAGGTATACATTCGTGTTTTCAAGAGAAAGAGCCCCCTTGCGGGACGTCGGGAAGGACCATTCACCGTGGTCGCTGCAACCCCCACGGCTGTGAAAGTAGAGGGGAGGAATTACTGGTATCACTTGAACCACTGCAGCAGCGCCGAACCAGGTAAGGGACCGCTACTGCAAGACACTACCGACAAACAACCATCGACCTCAAGACTAGTCAGTACAAGGAAGCCCACTGGGGCAGTGGTGTTCACTGATAGTGACAGTGATTCGGGTGCATCCCTGAGCCCTGCCTACGGCACTCGAGCCCAGAATAAGCGGCGAGCTGTCAAAAAACTCGATAGACTGTCTCAGTCTGATGCCAGTAGCCTCACCGTTCTCACGCCCCGAGTAGAAGTGACGGGTGTAGTTATCTGCCCACAGGAAGTTGTAACCCCAGCAACGGAGGATTTTCTGTCTACATTTGCCACTCTCTGTCAGGACCTTGACGACCCCGCTTTGCCTCTGAGCCTAATCAACTCAGATACGCTACAGTCTCTAGCAGCACAGTTGAACTTACCTGAGCTTACTCCTGAACGTCAGTCTCCGCATGAATCCTTGCGCACTCCCCTACCCCCAGTTCCGGAGGGGACCGGTGGAACAAGCTCCACAGAATAGTAGCACGTATGTGGGTAGAGTGATTTTTACAGCAGGGCTAATAGCACTCTTTTTCTTTTTCTACGACCCAATGTTTAAAAGGAATGCCCTGGATTCCTATCATACATTACGCCCACTAGCGGCTGCTACTTCCCGCACAGCCCTCTATCCTCGTATTAGGCGTGTTCGATCCTGGACGGCCCCTGGCTCAACTATAGGTTCCCGTAGCTCGATGTGCGCGTTAGCTCTCCTTAGACTCGCCCATGAAGAGTCCCTGATTGGGAGAAGTCCCTATTTGGCCTCATTCACTTTCTCCCCAGCTCGGTCTGTGGAGATTCACGTAGGACATCTTAGAATTACTGGTAGAGCACGGACGAGTAGATGCTCCTTCGAGCTGCCCACGATTGGCCCCCTGTGGCTACCGTTCCTTTGCTCGGCTACGGCATGTTCTTACCATGATAGTACAGGGTCACCCTTCGCATCCCGGGCTCTCCACCCCCTCCTCATTGCCCCGATGTCAACTCCGATCGCACATAAATTAATGAAATTACAATATTATTCAATCTCTACCACTAACACCTCGCTCACGGAGGAGCAGAGTAACATGTATATGGCATGGATGGTCCACACTGCTCGATCTGTGACGGATCGCTCGTGTCTCGTATGTCATGATCGTAGCCTCACCCCCCATTTTATGCTGCCTATGGGGAACCTCACAGAATGTCTCACCAACCCCTATTCTGTTGATTTTTTGTGTCCTACTGTGTGCCTCCTTGGGGCCCTTTCGGCTGATTTTGGCCCATCGTGGATGCACAATGCAAGCTCCTCATGCCTGTTTCACCCTGTAACCACCCAAGTGTCGACTTTTGTCCGCGTCCAACCGTCTCTGCCCTCGTTCTTTCCCATCTGCCTCTGCTCCTCTGTTGGTGTATATCCTGTGGGAAATGTGTCTGCCCGATGTAATGTCTCCCTGTTCGCTAATGATTTGCAAATTGAAACCCCCTCTGTTTGTGATTCACCCCCATGCATCCCCAACGTGGTAATTCCCCTACCTGATCTTAGTGGTGGTACTGTTCCCCTTGCGGATGTGTTCTGGTTTTGCGGGGGCCAATGTGTACGCCAGACCTTGCCTGCGGAGTGGCAGGGATGCTGCGCCTCGGTTAGGTTGGACGGTAAGACCCGTGTTTTGTTGGTGGCTGACCGACCGTCATCCGGCCGGTCCCGTTCACAGCCGCGACGTGGCCCTATGGACTCAGTATGTCCGTAGCGCTGATGCAGCGAACTATTCTGACTGGGCTGCTGATGAGACCATCCATCTTGACTTTGGGGGTACCCCCGTTGGCGTTCCTGCTCGCTACAGAGCCATGGAGGCCGTTGGCAGTGGTGTAGCGTCTATTTTGCTCCCGGCCGTGCAGATCAACCGCAACGTGGCATGGATTAATTACATGTGGTACAACGAGCAACGCTTCATTAACTACTCGCTGAGTGCTCTCGGACTGGTCCGTGATCAGCTCCATGCCACTTCCCTCATGGCTGCTCAGAACCGTTTTGTCCTGGACCAGATGCGGGCCCCGGAGGAAGGTGTCTGTACAATGATTGGTCCCGAGTGCTGTGCTGCAATCCCTTTGCACACTGGTTCTGAGGGAGCTCTCTCCAAGGTCCTGGGCCAACTACAGGCCCTCCAGACGGAGCAAGCGGCTAACTCCAGCTTTGGGTCTAGTCTCCGCCTCCCGCCGTGGCTCTCCTGGTTTCTTTCTGGAGATTGGACTGCTGCCCTGACCCGCTTGGGAGCGTCCCTGTTCGTCCTCATTCTCCTTGTGGCTCTGGTGGCCTGCTGTGTGATCCCCTGCGCACGGCGGATGGTGATGTCCTCAGCCTCCTTTTCTGGCCAGTATGTTGTTAAGGGTGAGGCGTTACCACCTCAACGGGGGGTGGTGATTGAGACCATGCGACGGGAGACAATGAGCAGTGACAGCAGCGACACCAGCGTCTACGAGAACATGAGACGGGACATGAGCCAGGACTGATGGGAAAGAGGGCGCAAGGACAAGGTAGTGGCAAGGTAATGGGCCTATCCGAGACAAACGGGACCTATTGGTGTTTTCTATATGTTCATTTGTGTTGCAGATCTACTGAACCCTGAGGGGTGAGAAGAAGATGTGATGATCCATACCCTGGGTGTAAGTGCTAGCCTAACCTCTCCCCAAAGGGTGGTTCTCTACAGTACGTAAAGTGCTTGAGCCGAAGACAACTGGAATACAGAGGGATACTGCCAATAGAGACTGTTATGTTGAGTGTTATAAAATGCTGTGATATGTGACATGACATGTAATGTGATGGGCAACAAAGTGTGACGCAATCAGGCACAGAAAAGTATAATGGTGCTGCTGAGCACATAGTGCTGGCAGGGTGGGAATTTTTCCTCGTAAGAGGTTTTTTTCGCCCACCCCTTTCTGCGTAAGACTGGGGTTTGGTTTTTGAGGGGAAGCAAGAATCTGCAGGTCCCGACAAATACAAAACTGTGGGCTGACAGGCCTAGTTGAGAAAGATAGGGACGTATAGATCAAGTAGTTAGTTACTGTAGTGGCCACTCATACGTACGGCAGTAGTAGTAGTAATAAATGATTAGGGGAACTCAGTTAATCACACTTATAATCGATGTAGGCAAACAAACGTATAATCAAGGTAGTTAGATTCGAAATGAGATATATATATACATAGTTAAAAGGAGAAGTAAGTTAAGGGTTAAGAGTTATGGCTAGGTACATCTACACATGTCCGGCGCAAAGTGGATGTAGGGGGGTCCTAAGGCCCATTCTCCAGCTGCCAATCTACTATGAGACCCCGGGGCACACAACACTAGCACGTCTCCCACCAGGTCTACAAAACCTCTTCAGCTCCTGTTCGGATCAGTGTTGCATAGAAGTGGTTAATGTAAGGGACCCATTGGATTACGGGGACGACGGGCGCAGGGATTATGGCCTTGTTAGAGTAATCCTCCGACAGCTAGCGGGGGACGGCCATGGGGTGCGGCAGAACCAGTTCCTCCACAGATACCCGCTTAATTAAGGTAGTGTATGAGGCTTCACAGCCTCAGAGGGGGAAATGTTGTGGATAAAAAATGTCATAAAATAAACATAAGGGAGAAGAAGGAAAAACGGGCACCTAGACACATAGAAGCGGGATTAGGCGGACATTGACAGATTGGAATTACGAGCAATTTAAGAGCAGTAATAGTCAAAAAAAAAGTCAAAAAGAAGTGTACGAGCTGAGGAGTGCTAAAAACACACACACACACACTCGTACAGTCAAGGGCGGGCAAGTAGACACAACATACACACACACTCTCTCTTCCTCATACACACACATGAATAACTTTAATAATATCTTATAGTAATAGAGAAACTCTATAAAAAACAGAATAGTAGGATATGCAGGACAGTAGAACTGTAATGATATTAAGAAGTTGGAAGTACAGTAAACCGCTTTTCAAGTAGTATAAATATATATAAACTAAGAAATATAGTGCAAATATGAAAAATTATAAACGAGAAATACAGGAAAAAAAGGAAAATATAACTTACTCATGATTCAGGTGGTGAAGATTCTCGTCTCGCAAGGAAAGCCTTAATTTTTAGAGAACCATGAAGAAAGCCAGTTATAAGGGTGGCTGGGTCAAACTGCCCCCCCTCTAGATAACGATAAGACCAAGGTCCCTCCCGGTTGTTTAGTCGTCTTGTCTACGTCATTTTTTTTACCTAGGGAATTGAGAATCCTGGTTTTTGACCCCCTAGGTAAATGAGAATCCTGGTTTTTGACCACCTAGGTAGCTAGAAACTCTGGGTTTTTGTTTCCTGGGTTGTTGGAAATGCCTGAGTTCTGATTTTATGTGTAAATTAAAACCCCTGGTTTCAATTCTATGGGTAAGTGAAATAGGCCTTTTCTGGAAACCTATGGGTTATCTAGTGTGTAAATACAGTATAAATACTGGAGCTTAAGCTCAGGGTAGGGGGATCACTTCTGAGAATTCTCATCGGTGTGGATCTCGTGTGGTGGAATGAAACAATAAAGCTGGACCCTTGCTTCTTCTCACTCACGGCTGGTGTATTTTTTCTATCTCCAACTGGTCTCAGAGGTAGATGTGAGTATTGGCTTCTAAGTTGAATTTTAAATGTTTTTGGGTAATAGGCTAAATTCGAGCCAACAGGGGAAAGGTGTGGGTGGTGAGTGTGTGAGTATGTGTGGGGATGGGTGTGAGTCTGTTTAGGGATGGGTGTGTATGGGGATGAGTGTGGGTGTGTGTGGGGATGGGTGTGTGTAGGGATGGGTGTGTGTAGGGATGGGTGTGTGTAGGGATGGGTGTGTGTAGGGATGGGTGGGAGTGTGTCTAGGGATGGGTGAGTGTGGGGATGGGTGTGGGAGTGAGTGTGGGGATGGCTGTGTGTAGGGATGGGTGTGGGTGGGTGTGGGGATAGTTTGTGTGTTGGGATGGGAGTGTGTGGGGATGGGTGTGGGTGTGTGTAGGGATGGGTGTACGTGGGGATGGGTGTGGGTGTGTGTACGGATGGGTGTGGGTGGGTGTGGGTGTGTGTAGGGATGGGAGTGTGTGGGGATGGGTGTGCGTGTGGGTGGGGATGGGTGTGCGTGTGGGTGGGGATGGGTGTGGGTGTGTGTAGGGATGGGTGTATGTGGGGAGGGTGTGGGTGTGTGGGGATGGGTGTGTGTTGCGATGGGTGTGTGCGGGGATGGGTCTCGGTGTGTGTGGGGATGGGTCTCGGTGTGTGTGGGGATGGGTCTCGGTGTGTGTGGGGATGGATGTGTGTAGGGATGGGTGTGGGTGGTGATGGGTGTGGGTGTGTGTAGGGATGGGTGTGTCTTTGTCTAGGGATGTGTGTGGGTGGGGATGGGTGTGTGGGTGTGTGTAGGGATGGGTGTGTATGGGTGTGTGTGGGGATGGGTGTGTGTGGGTGTGTGTGGGGATAGGTGTGGGTGGGGATGGGTGTGGGTGGGGATGGGTGTGGGAGTGAGTGGGTATGGGTGTTTGTCGCGATTGGTGTGTGTGGGGATGGGTGTGGATGTGTGTAGGGATTGGTGTTTGTGGGGATGGGTGTGGGTGTGAGTGGGGATGGGTGTGGGTGTGTGTCGGGATGGGTGTGTCTTTGTCTGGGATGTGTGGGTGGGGATGGGTTTGTGGGTGTGTTTGTGGATATGTGTGGGGCTGGGTTTGGGTGTTTGTCAGGATGGGTGTGTGTGGGGTTGGGTGTGGATGTGTGTAGAGATTGGTGTGTGTGGGGATGGGTGTGGGTGTGTGTGGGGATGGGTGTGGATGGGTGTGGGGATGGGTGTGTGTGGGGATGGGTGTGGCTGTGAGTGGGGATGGGTGTGGGTGTTTGTCGGGATGGGTGTGTGTGGGGTTGGGTGTGGATGTGTGTAGGGATGGGAGTGTGTGGGGATGGGTGTATGTGGGGATGGGTGTGGGTGTGTGTAGGGATGGGTGTGTGTGGGGATGGGTGTGGCTGTGAGTGGGGATGGGTGTGGGTGTTTGTCGGGATGGGTGTGTGGGTGGGGATGGGTGTGTGGGTGTGTGTAGGGATGGGTGTGTCAGTGGTGATGGGTGTGTGGGTGTGTGTAGGGATGGGTGTGTGTGGGGATGACTGTGGATATGTGTGGGGCTGGGTTTGGGTGTTTGTCGGGATGGGTGTGGGTGGGGATGGGTGTGGATGTGTGTAGGGATTGGTGTTTGTGTGGATGGGTGTGGGTGTGTGTGGGGATGACTGGATATGTGTGGGGCTGGGTTTGGGTGTGGATGTGTGTAGGGATTGGTGTTTGTGTGGATGGGTGTGGGTGTGTGTGGGGATGGGTGTGTGTGGGGATGGGTGTGTGTAGGGATGGGTGTGTGCGGGGAAGGTTGCAGGGGTGTGTGTGGTGATGGATGTGTGTAGGAATGAGTGTGTGGGGGGGATGGGGTGGGTGTGTGTTGGGATGGGTGCGTGTGGGGATGGGCGTGGGTGGGGATGGGAGTGTGAAGGAATGGGTGTGTGTAGGGATGCGTGGGGGTGTGTGGGTGTGTGTGGGTGTGTGTAGGGATGGGTGTGTGGGGATGTGTGTGTATGGGGATGGGTGTGTGTTGGAATGACTGTGTGTGGGGATCGGGGTTGGTGTGTGTTGGGATGGGTGTGTGTTGGGATGGGTGTGTATGGGGATGGGTGTGTCGGTGTGTGTAGGGATGGGTGTGGGTGTGGATGGGAGTGGGTGTGTGCGGTGAAGGGTGTGTGGATGTGTGTGGGAATGGGTGTGGGTGTGGTTAGGGATGGGTGTTTGTAGGGATGGGTGTGTGTGGTTATGGGTGTGGGTGTGTGTGGGTATGGGTGTGTGTGGGTATGGGTGTGGGTGTGTGTGGGCATAGGAGTGTGTGGGGATGGGGATGGGGATGGGTGTGGGTGGGGATGGGTGTGTGTAGGGATGGGTGTGGGTGGCGATGGGGGTTGGTGTGTGTAGGGATAGGTGTGTCTGGGGATGAGTGTGGGTGTGTGTGGGGATGGGAGTGGGTCCGGATGGGTGTAGGTGTGTGCAGGGATGGGTGTGTTTTTGTCTAGGGATGTGTGTGGGTGGGGATGGGTGTGTGTAGGGATGGGTGTGTGTAGGGATGGGAGTGGGTGGCGATGGGGGTTGGTGTGTGTAGGGATAGGTGTGTCTGGGGATGAGTGTGGGTGTGTGTGTGGGGATGGGTGTGGGTCGGGATGGGTGTAGGTGTGTGTAGGGATGGGTGTGTTTTTGTCTAGGGATGTGTGTGGGTGGGGATGGGTGTGTGGCTGTGTGTAGGGATGGGTGTGTGTGGGGATGATAGTGGATATGTGTGGGGCTGGGTTTGGGTGTTTGTCGGGATGCGTGTGTGTGGGGATGGGTGTGGATGTGTGTAGGGATTGGTGTGTGTGGGGATGGGTGTGGGTGTGTGTCGGGATGGGTGTGTGTTGGGATGGGTGTGTGTGGGGATGGGTGTGTGTTGGGATGGGAGTGTGTGGGGATGGGTGTGGGTGTGTGTAGGGATGGGTGTATGTGGGGATGGGTGTGGGTGTGTGTACGCATGGGTGTGGGTGGGTGTGGGTGTGTGTAGGGATGGGAGTGTGAGGGGATGGGTGTGCGTGTGGGTGGGGATGGGTGTGGGTGTGTGTAGGGATGGGTGTACGTGGGGATGGGTGTGGGTGTGTGGGGGATGGGTGTGTGTGGGGATGGGTCTCGGTGTGTGTGGGGATGGGTCTCGGTGTGTGTGGGGATGGGTCTCGGTGTGTGTGGGGATGGGTCTCGGTGTGTGTGGGGATGGGTCTCGGTGTGTGTGGGGATGGGTGTGTGTAGGGATGCTTGTGTGTGGGGAAGGGTTTGGGTGTGGGTTCGGATGGGTGTATGTGGCGATGAGTGTGGGAATGTGTAGGGATGGGTTTGAGTAGGGATGGGTGTGTATGGGGATGGGTGTGTCGGTGTGTGTAGGGATGGGTGTGGGTGTGGATGGGAGTGGGTGTGTGCGGTGAAGGGTGTGTGGATGTGTGTGGGAATGGGTGTGGGTGTGGTTAGGGATGGGTGTTTGTAGGGATGGGTGTGTGTGGGGATGGGTGTGGGTGTGTGTGGGCATAGGAGTGTGTGGGGATGGGGATGGGTGTGTGTGGGGAGGGTGTGTGTAGGGATGGGTGTGGGTGGCGATGGGGGTTGGTGTGTGTAGGGATAGGTGTGTCTGGGGATGAGTGTGGGTGTGTGTGGGGATGTGTGTGGGTGGGGATGGGTGTGTGGCTGTGTGTAGGGATGGGTGAGTGTGGGGATGATAGTGGATATGTGTGGGGCTGGGTTTGGGTATTTGTTGGGATGCGTGTGTGTGGGGATGGGTGTGGATGTGTGTAGGGATTGGTGTGTATGGGGATGGGTGTGGGTGTGTGTGGGGATAGGTGTAAGTGGGGATGGGTGTGGGTGGGGGTGGGGATGGGTGTGTGTGTGTGTAGGGATGGGTGTATGTGGGGATGGGTGTGGGTGTGTGTAGGGATGGGTGTGTGTGGGTATGGGTGTGGGTGAGTGTGGGGATGGGTGTGGGTGAGTGTAGGGATGGGTGTGTGTGGGTGGGGATGGGTGTGGGTGTGTGTGGGGATGGGTGTGGGTGGGGATGGGTGTGGGTGTGTGAAGGGATTGGTGTGTCATTGTCTACGGATGGGGGTGGGTAGGGATGGGTGTGTGGGTGTGTGTGCGGATGGGTGTGTGTGCGGATGGGTGTGTGTGGGGATGGGTGTGTGTAGGGATCGGTGTGTGTGTCTACGGATGGGTGTGGGTAGGGATGGGTGTGTGGGTGTGTGTAGGGATGGGTGTGTGTGGGGACGGGTGTGTGTAGGGATGGGTGTGTGGGGGGATAGGGTGGGTGTGTGTTGGGATGGGTGCGTGTGGGGATGGGTGTGGGTGTGGGTGGGGATGGGAGTGTGAAGGGATGGGTCTGTGTAGGGATGCGTGTGTGCTTGTCTCGGGATGGGTGTGGGGGTGGGGGTCTGGGAGATGGGTGTGGGAGTGTCTGGGTATGGGTGTGGGTGAGGATGGATGTGGGTGTTTGTTGGGATGGGTGTGGGTGTGTGGGGATGGGTGTGTGTGGGTGTGTATAGCGATGGGTGTGTGTGGGGATGAGTGTGGGTGTGTGGGGATGGGTGTGGGTGTATAGGGATGCGTGTGTGTAGAGATATGTGTGTATAGGGATGAGAGTGGTTGTGTGTGGGGATGGGTGTGGGTGTGTCTAGTGATGGGTGTGTGTGGGGATGGGTGTGTGAGGGGATAGTTGTGGGTGTGTTTGGGCATGGGTGTGTGGGGGGATGGGTGTGGGTGTGTGTGGGGATGGGTGTGTGGAGATGGGTGTGGGTGAGTGTGGGAATGGGTGTGTGTAGGGATGAGTGTGTGTGTGGGTGTGGGGATGGGTGTGGGTGTGTGGGGATGGGTGTGGGTGAGTGTGGGAATGGGTGCGTGGGTGTGAGTGGAGATGGGTGTGTGTGGGAATTGGTGTGCGTGTGTCTAGGGATGGGTGTGTGTAGGGATGTCTGTGTGTGGATGGGTGTGGGTGATTGGGGATGGGTGTGTGTACGGATGGGTGTTTGTAGGGATGGGTGTGTGTGGCGATGGGTGTCGGTGTGTGTGGGGATGGGTGTGCGTAGGGATGGGTGTGTGGGGATGGGTGTTGGTTGGGATGGGTGTGGGTGTGTGTAGGGATGGGAGTATGTGGGGATGGTTGTATGTTGAGATGGGTGTGTGTGGGGATGGGTGTCGGTGTGTGTGGGTATGGGTGTGTGTAGGGATGGGTGTCGGTGTGTGTGGGTATGGGTGTGTGTAGGGATGGGTATGTGGGGATGGGTGTGGGTCTGTGTAGGGATAGGTGTGTGTGGCGATGATTGTGTGTGTGTGTGTGCGCGCGCGTGTGTGGGGATAGGTGTGGGTGTGGGCAAGGGTGTGTTTGTGGATGGGTGTGTTTGTGGATGGGTGTGTGTGGGGATGGGTGTGTGGGTGTGTTTGTGGATGGGTGTGGGTGGGTGTGGGTGTGTATGGGGGTGGGTGTGGGTGAGTGTGGGGATGTGTGTGGTTGGGGATGGGTGTGTGTGGGGATGGGTGTCAGTGTTTGTGGGTATGGGTGTGTGTGGGGATGGGTGTGGGTGTGTGTTGGGATAGTTCTGGGTGTGTGTAGGGATGGGTGTGTGTGGGGATGGGTGTGGGTGTGTGTGGGGATGGTTGTGTGTAGGGATGGGTATGTGTGGGGATGGGTGTGTCTGTGTGCGGGGATGGGTGTGTGCGGGGTTGAGTGTGGATGTGTTGGGATGGGTGTGGGACTAGGTGGGGGATGGGTGTGTGGGTTTGTGTGGGGATGGGTGTGGGTGTGTGTAGGGATGGGTATGGGTCGGTGTGGGTGTGGTGTGGGGATGGGTTTGGGTCGGGATGGGTGTGGGTGTGTTTAGAGATAGGTATGTGTGGGGATGGGTGTGGGTGTATGTAGGGATGGGTGTGTGTGGGGACGTGTGTGTGTTTGCAGAAGGTTGTGGGTGTGGGTGTGTGTCGTGATGCTTGTGTGTGGTGATGGGTGTGGGAGTGTGTAGGGATGGGTTTGTGTAAGGATTGGTGTTTATGGGGATGGGTGTGTGGGTGTGTGTGGGGATGGGTGTGGGTGTGGGTGGTGATGGGTGGGGATGGGTTTGGGTCTGTTTAGGGATGGGTGTGTGTGGCGATGAGTGTGGGTGTGTGTGTGGATGGGTGTGTGTGTGTGTAGGGATGGGTGTGTGTGGGGAGGGTGTGGGTATGTGTGGGGATGGGTGTGTGGAGGGATGGGTGTGTGGAGGGACGGGTGTGGGTGGGGATGGGTGTGTGGAGGGATGGGTGTGTATGGGGATGGGTGAGAGTGTGTCTAGGGATGGGTGTGTGGGGATGGGTGAGAGTGTGTCTAGGGATGGGTGTGTGGGGATGGGTGTGTGTAGGGATGAGTGTGTGTAGGGATGGGGGTGTGTGTGTTGGGATGGGTGTGTATGGGGATGGATGTGGGTGTGTGTAGGGATGTTGTCTAGGGATGCGTGTGGGTGTTTGTGGGGATGGGTGTGGGTGGGGGTGTGTGTGAGGATGGGTGTGTGTGTAGTGATGGGAGTGCGTGGGGATGGGTGTGTGTGGGGATGGGTGTGTGTGGGGATGGGTGTGTGTGGGGATGGCTGTGGGTGTGTGTGGGGATGGGTGGGTGGGTTTGTGTTGGGATGGGTGTGGGACGGGATGGATGTGGGTGTGTGTAGGGATGCTTGTGTGTGGGGAAGGGTTTGGGTGTGGGTTTGGATGGGTGTATGTGGCGATGAGTGTGGGAATGTGTAGGGATGGGTTTGTGTAGGGATGGGTGTGTATGGGGATGGGTGTGTCGGTGTGTGTAGGGATCGGTGTGTGTAGGGATGGGTGTGTGTAGGGATGGGTGTGGGTGTGTGCGGTGAAGGGTGTGTGGATGTGTGTGGGAATGGGTGTGGATAGGGATGGGTGTTTGTAGGGATGGGTGTGTGTGGGGAGGGGTGTGTGGATGTGTGTGGGAATGGGTGTGGATAGGGATGGGTGTTGTAGGGATGGGTGTGTGTGGGGAGGGGTGTGTGTTGTGATGGATGTGTGTAGGGATGAGTGTGTGTGGGGATGGGTGTGGTTGTGTGGGGGGATGGGTGTGGGTGTGTGTAGGGATGGGTGTGTGTTGGGAAGGGTGTGGGTGTGTGTAGGGATGGGTGTTTGTGGGAATGGGTGTGGGTGTGTGTAGGAATGGGTGTGTGAGGGGATGAGTGTGGGTGTGTGTGGGGATGGGTGTGTGAGGGGATGGGTGTGGGTGAAGGTTGGGATGGGTGTGTAATGGGATTGGTCTGTGTGTGTGGGGATGGGTGTGTGTAGGGATGGGTGTGTCTGGGGATGGGAGTTGGTGTGTGTGGGGATGGGTGTGTGTGGGGATGGGTGTTGGTGTGTGTGGGGATGGGTGTGTCTGGGGATGGGTGAGTGTGTGTGCGGGGATGGGTGTGGATGTGTTGGGATGGGTGTGGGACTAGGTGGGGAGGGGTGTGTGGGTGTGAGTGGGGATGGGTGTGGGTTTGTGTGGGGATGTCTGTGTGTGGGGATGGGTGTGTGTGGGGATGGGTGTTTGTGGGGATGGGTGTTTGTGGGGATGGGTGTTGTGTGTGTAGGGATGGGTGTGGGTCGGTGTGGGTGTGTGTGGGGGATGGGTTTGGGTCAGGATGGGTGTTTATGGGGATGGGTGTGTGGGTGTGTGAAGGGATGGGTGTGGGTGGGGAGGGGTGTGTGTGTGCGGAAGGTTGTGGGTGTGGGTCGTGATGCTTGTGTGTGGTGATGGGTGTGGGTCTGGGTTGGGAAGGGTGTGTGTGGATGGGTGTGGGAGTATGTAGGGATGGGTTTGTGTAAGGATTGGTGTTTATGGGGATGGGTGTGTGGGTGTGTGAAGGGATGGGTGTGGGTGGGGATCGTTGTTGGTGTGTGTGGTGATGGGTGTGTGGATGGGTGTGCGTAGGGATGGGTGTGTGAAGGGATGGGTGTGTGTGTTTGTAGGGATGGGTGTGGTTGGGGATGGTTGTGAGTGTGGGTGGTGATGGGTGGGGATGGGTTTGGGTCTGTTTAGGGATGGGTGTGTGTAGGGATGGGTGTGGGTGGGGAGGGTGTGGGTGTGTGTGTGGAGCGATGTGTGTGGGGATGGGTGTGTGGAGGGATGGGTGTGGGTGGGGATGGGTGTGTGGAGGGATGGGTGTGGGTGGGGATGGGTGTTGGTGTGTGAGGGGATGGGTGTGTGTGGGGAGGGGTGTGGGTGTGTTGGAATGGGTGTGTGTAGGGATTGCTGTGGTTGTGTGTGGGGATGGGTGTGTGTGTGTCTGTAGGGATGGGTGTGTGTGGGTATGTGTGGGGATGGGTCTGGCTGTTTGTTGGGATGAGTGTGGGTGTGTGTGGGGATGGGTGTGGGTCGGCATGGGTGTGTGTGTGTGTGTGTGTAGGGATGGGGGTGTGTGCGGATGGGTGTGTCTGTGAAGATGTGTGTGGGTGTGTGAAGGGAAGGGTATGGGTGGGGATTGGTGTGGGAGTGGGTGGGGATGGGTGTGTGTGGGGATGAGTGAGTGTGTCTACGGATCGGTGAGTGCAGTGATGGGTGTGTGGGGCGATGGGCGTGTGTGTGTGGGAATGGGTGTGTGTAGGGATGAGTGTGTGTGGGGATGGGTGTGTGTGGGGATGGGTGTGGGTGAGTGTGGGAATGGGTGTGTGGGTGTGAGTGGGGATGGGTGTGTGTGGGGATGGGTGTGGGTGTTTGTCGGGATGGGTGTGTGTGGGAATGGGTGTGGGTGATTGGGGATGGGAGTGTGTACGGATGGGTGTGTGTGGGGATGAGTGTGTGTAGGGATGGGTGTGGGTGTGGGTAGGGATGGGAGTGTGTGGGGATGGGTGTGCGTATGGGTGTGCGTGTGGGTGGGGATGGGTGTTGGTGTGGGTAGGGATGGGTGTATGTGGGGATGGGTGTGGGTGTGTGGGGATGGCTGTATGTTGGGATGGGTGTGTGTGGGGATGGGTCTCGGTGTGTGTGGGTATGGGTGTTTGTAGGGATGGGTGTGGGTGGCGATGGGTGTGGGTGTGTTTAGGGATGGGTGTGTCTGGGGATGAGTGTGGGTGTGTGGGGATGGGTGTGTGTGGGGATGGGTGTGGGTCGTGATGGGTGTGGGTGTGTGTAGGGATGGGTGTGTCTTGTCTAGGGATGTGTGTGGGTGGGGATGGGTGTGTGGGTGTGTGCAGAGATGGGTGTGTGTGGGGATGATTGTGGGTATGTGTGGGGCTGGGTTTGGGTGTTTGTCGGGATGGGTGTGAGTGGGGATGGGTGTGGATGTGTCTAGGGATTGGGGTGTGTGGGTGTGTGTGGGTGTGGGGATGGGTGTGGATGTGTCTAGGGATTGGGGTGTGTGGGTGTGTGTGGGTGTGGGGATGGGTGTGTGTAGGGATGGGAGTGTGTGGGGATGGGTGTTTGTCGGGATGGGTGTGTGTGGGGATGGGTGTGGATGTGTGTAGGGATTGGTGTGTGTGGGTATGGGTGAGGTTGTGAGTGGGGATGGGTGTGGGTGTGTGTCGGGATGGGTGGGGGTGGGGATGGGAGTGTGTAGGGATGGGAGTGTGTAGGGATGGGTGTATGTGGGGATGGGTGTGGGTGTTTGTCGGGATGGGTGTGTGTGGGTACGGGTGTGGATGTGTGTAGGGATTGGTGTGTGTGGGGATGGGTGTGGGTGTGTGTGGGGATGGGTGTGGGTGTGTGTGGGGATAGGTGTGGGTGGCTGTGGGGATGGGTGTGTGTAGGGATGGAGTGTGTGGGGATGGGTGTGGGTGTGTGTAGGGATGGGTGTGTGTGGGGATGGGTGTGGGTGTGTGTGGGGATGGGTGTGTGTGGGGATGGGTGTGTGTGGGGATGGGTGTGGGGATGGGTGTATGTTGGGATGGCTGTGTGTGTGGGGGGATGGGTGTGGGTGTGGTTGGGTATGGGAGTGGGTGTGTGTGGGGAGGGGTGTGGGTGTGTTGGAATGGGTGTGGGTGTGTGTGGGGATGGGCGTGTGTGGGGATGGGGGTGTGTGTGTGTTGGGATGGGGTGTGGTGTGTGTAGGGATGCGTGTGTGTTTGTCTAGGGATGCGTGTGCGTTTGTCTAGGGATGCGTGTGGGTGTTTGTGGGGATGGGTGTGGGTGGGGGTGTGTGTGGGGGTGTATGTGAGGATCGGTGTGTGTGCAGTGATGGGAGTGCGTGGGGATGAGTGTGGGTGTGTGTGGGGATGGGTGTGTGTGGGGATGGCTGTGGGTGTGTGTGGGGATGGGTGTGTGTGGCAATGGCTGTGGGTGTGTGTGGGGATGGGTGGGTGGGTTTGTGTTGGGATGGGTGTTAGTCTGTGTAGGGATGGGTGTGGGACGGGATGGGTGTGGGTGTGTGTAGGGATGCTTGTGTGTGGGGAAAGGGTTTGGGTGTGGGTTCGGATGGGTGTATATGGCGATGAGTGTGGGAATGTGTAGGGATGGGTTTGTGTAGGGATGGGTGTGTATGGGGATGGGTGTGTCGGTGTGTGTAGGGATGGGTGTGTGTAGGGATGGGTGTGTGTAGGGATGGGTGTGGGTGTGGATGGGAGTGGGTTGTGCGGTGAAGGGTGTGTGGATGTGTGTGGGAATGGGTGTGGGTGTGGTTAGGGATGGGTGTTTGTAGGGATGGGTTTGTGTGGGGAGGGGTGTGTGTTGGGATGGATGTGTGTAGGGATGAGTGTGTGTGGGGATGGGTGTGGTTGTGTGTGGGGATGGGTGTGGGTGTGTGTAGGGAAGGGTGTGGGTGTGTGTAGGGATGGGTTGTTTGTGGGAATGGGTGTGGGTGTGTGTAGGAATGGGTGTGTGTGGGGATGAGTTTGGGTGTGTGTGGGGATGGGTGTGAGGGGATGGGTGTGGGTGTGGGTGTGGATGGGGTGTGTATGGGGATGGGTGTGGGTGAAGGTTGGGATGGGTGTGTAATGGGAGTGGTCTGTGTGTGTGGGGATGGGTGTGTCTGGGGATGGGTGTGTGTGTGTGTGGGGATGGGTGTGTGCGGGGTTGAGTGTGGATGTGTTGGGATGGGTCTGGGACTAGGTGGGGATGGGTGTGTGGGTGTGAGTGGGGATGGGTGTGGGTTTGTGTGGGGATGTCTGTCTGTGGGGATGGGTGGTGTGTGGGGATGGGTGTTGGTGTGTGTAGGGATGGGTGTGGGTCGGTGCAGGTGTGTGTAGGGATGGGTGTGGGTGGGCATGGGTTTGGGGTCGGGATGGGTGTGGGTGTGTTTAGAGATAGGTATGTGTGGGGATGGGGTGTGGGTGTATGTAGGGATGGGTGTGTGTGGGGACGGGTGTGTGTGTGCGGAACTTTCTGGTGTGGGTGTGTGTCGTGATGCTTGTGTGTGGTGATGAGTGTGGGTCTGGGTTGGGAAGGGTGTGTGTGGATGGGTGTGGGAGTGTGTAGGGATGGGTTTGTGTAAGGGATTGGGGTTTATGGGGATGGATGTGTGGGTGTGTGAAGGGATGGGTGTGGGTGGGGATCGGTGTTGGTGTGTGTGGGGATGGGTGTGGGTGGGGATCGGTGTTGGTTGTGTGTGGGGATGGGTGTGAGTGTGTGTAGGGATGGGAGTGTGTGGGGATGGGTGTGGGTGTGTGTAGGGGATGGGTGTGTGAAGGGATGGGTGTGTGTGTTTGTAGGGATGGGTGTGGTTGGGAATCGTTGAGAGTGTGGGTGGTGATGGGTGGGGATGGGTTTGGGTCTGTTTAGGGATGGGTTTGTGTGGCGATGAGTGTGGGTGTGTGTGTGGATGGATGTGTGTGTGTAGGGATGGGTGTGGGTGGGGAGGGTGTGGGTATGTGTGGGGATGGGTGTGGGTGGGGATAGGTGTGTGGAGGGATGGGTGTGGGTGGGGATGGGTGTTGGTGTGTGAGGGGATAGGTGTGTGTCGGGATGGGTGTGGGTGTGTTTTGGGATTGGTGTGTGTGGGGATGGGTGCGGGTGTATGTAGGGATCGGTGTGTGTGGGGATGAGTTGTGGGTGTGTGTGTGTGTTGGGATGGGTGTGGGTGGGGATGGGTGTGGGTGTGTCTATGGATGGGTGTGTGTGGGATGGGTGTAAAGGGATGAGTGTGTGTGGATATGGGGGTGTGTGTGTGTGTTGGGATGGGTGTGCATGGGGATGGGGATGGCTGTGTGTAGGGACGCGTGTGTGTTTGTCTAGGGATGGGTTGTGGGTGTTTGTCGGGATGGGAGTGGGTGGGGATGGGTGTAGTTTGGGATGGGGGTGTGTGTGTAGGGATGGGTGTGTGTAGGGACGCGTGTGGGTATGTGTGGGGATGGGTGTGGTTGTGGGTGGAGCTGGGAGTGTGAATGGATGGGTGTGTGTAGGGATGCGTGTGTCTTTGTCTCGGGATGGGTGTGGGTGGGGGTGTGTGTGAGGATGGGTGTGTGTGTGGGGATGATTGTGGGTATGTGTGGGGCTGGGTTTGGGTTCACCCACACCCCATACCCATAAACTTAATAATAATAATAATAAACTAAAACTACCAATGACCTGTGCAAATAAAACCAAATGAATCCATGCAGACTTTTTCTGGGTTACATTTTCCTTTTAAGGGCAGTGATTCTATTTGTTACAAAGAACTTAACGGACAACCAATCCCTGCCTTCAGTGCAACAGGCTCAGCTTTAATACAGGACTCACAATGTTTTTTTCCTGGCACTGTGCAAGTTTTCATGAACCTGTACAGATGTTTTCAACTGCTTTCACTTCACTGGTCTCCCATTTCTTTTTCTTTATCACCTTAACACCTGAACAAATGCAAGACAAAGTTAGTCAAAACATATAATGTCTTTCAATTTCATGAAAACAATCATGTTTGTTTATCAGACAATACCTTTGGGTACAGATGTGGTCCTGGTTGATTCTGTTGCTTGCTCTGTAGATGGTTTCAGTTCTGGTTCAATATCTACTTAAACACAGAATAAGTGCACTCTTTTGAATGCATCCTAACTACAGGTTGTGCATTTTCTGAAGAATACAGTGATTGTGGAGCTTAAAATGTGGTCACTATGGTGTTGCTAGGTGGTTGTGGATACAATTATACAAGTTAAGATGTTGTCTACATGTACCAAAGCCATTAGGGATTATAGAAAGGCCTAGCTAACCTTCCGTCTCCCATATACCATACTTGCCCTTTCAATAGATAAAACCTAGTTTTGGAGCCGCCCACATCACAGGCTTTTCACTGGAGTAGACACCCATCATATCTGGTGTTTTCACCGAATTAAGTACTAATTAAAAAGGTCCACTTTTTATATTCAGAAAAGTGACAATTTATCCAACCTGAGGAGTGCTTGTTTCCTCTTGTGACTGCGGTATACAATACTGGTCATCAGCAAATGTTTTCATCTGGCACCTGCTGAGTTAAAAAAACAAACAAATGATAGAATACAAAATGTAATGAGACTTCAAACAATTTCATATTTAAAATACATTAGTGTAAAATAAGTGGGGGGAAAAAATTATTTGCCTTTTGGTTACATTTGAGCTTTTCTTATTAAGCCAGCAAGGCTACTTTTGGCACATACTGCATAAAGCGCTAAAACAAAATGTTCTTCCTGAACTAAGACTGCAGACTTTTGCTGCTGATCATCTCCAGCGGTAAGATCAGATTCCAGATGATGACTTTTTTCACCTATTATACTTATCACCTGAAACCACCCCAAATCACAATTAATCCTAAAAGTACAATTAACTAATTTATTAAGTAATTAAGTGAATAAAATTGAATGTGTAGAAAACAAGGGTTTTGCTAAACAAAGATAAACACACGTAACTGTATTGTGTAAAGTTTCATGTTTAAAAGACAGTGTGGGGACCCAGTGTCTTTGAAAACACTGGTATAGTACAATGTACATTGCGGGGACTTAACATTTACTATGTTATAAAATATATTTAAAAAAACAGTTCCATACCAGATTACAGAATGAAGACTCATGCTGTGAATGTTGGGTGCAATGATGATCATCTCTAGAGGCACCATCTGACTCCAAACGATTACTGTCCACCTCTATTCCACTTTCTGTCACCTGAAAAAGGCAAAAACGGTAACTAATAAGCCCAAAAGGTAAAAGTATGTTGGTATACCTTAACTACGCTGAACAGTGTAAAGTTGTAGAAAGTATTTTAGGCTAAAACACACCAAGCAAAGAAGATATTTGTAGAAAAAAGAGAACATTTTAAAGTAGGTATCTTGTGGGGACCTGATGTACATTGTAGAGACATAACATTTACCATGTTAAAAAATACATATTAAAAGCTGTTTCATACCCATGTACACTAATAATCCCATTTGCTAGTTTAACCACACATTTAACATACTGTAATAAAAAGGGACAGATTGCAGAACAGAAAAAATTGGCATAAAACTAATAACCTGAGCTTTTTTAAAAAAAAGAGCTTTCCATGATCCTGGATTCAGCTAAACTTTCAAGTTACAAACAAGTGTTGGTAGCAAGGGTTTACAAGATTGGAAACACAAAGATAGCATAGGGTGGACCGTGAATGCATTTTACAAAGCAATGTACTGCACCTTTACAGAATCTATGTCCAGCTGTTGGTTCAGCAGGCCAAGAGCAGTAAACTGATAGCAGTGAAAGCGAGAAGTTATTTAGGTACTCTAGAGGCTGGTCCCAAAAGAGATAAACACAAATGGAGGGTCCCTAATACTGGCATAACACTATGTGAAATGGAGCTGTGGAACAGCAACAGTAAGAGAGAAATAGCTTCTGTGTAGCAGTATTAAGGAGTTGGAGGCAATGAGATTAGTATTCGTAGACTTAAAGCACAGTGAAGGTGCAGCATTACAGCTGCAAAAAAAATTAGCATTAGTAAAAAGTGCATAGATGAGGTACAAGACTGTGGCAAGGTCAGCGACATCCCTCAGCATCATTAATGGGGCGCTAGAAAAGAAGTAGTTGGAGCAAAGTAAATTAGGATTAGCAGTCAAACAACATAGCTAAGTTGCAGTAATGCACTGGTGTCACTGCTGAGTAGTTAGATGAGAGGGCATATTGTAGCAGTGCTGACATGGATCTGAAAATGAAACATTTATAGTATACAAAACCAGGAATATGACACGCATAACACAGACCAGTCACCACGTGGCAGTGAAGCAGTGGCTGAGAAGGTAGGAGAGGGGGAATCTTGCAACAGTATTAAGGCAACCCTGGTAAAAGTACATGAAATTAGGTTTGGAAAATACATAGCACAGCTGGGGTGCAGCTCTGAGATGATGGGTCAACGAGCATAGTCTGCAAGAGAGAAGCTCAAGATGTTAGCAAATGCATAGAATGGTTGAGGTGTGATATCTCATAGCGTTGTCATGGCTGAAGTATATGACGTCGGTGAGCAAAGTCCACAGGAGAAAAGCAGAAGGTATTAGTATATGCATCGCAAGTTTAAGGAGCAGCACTGCATAAAGCACATAACTGAGTACTCCACTGCCTACATTGGCAGAATACATTGTGCAGATGTACAGTGAGGGAAAAACGTATTTGATCCCCTGCTGGTTTTGTACGTTTGCCCACTGACAAAGAAATGATCAGTCTATAATTTTAATGGTAGATTAATTTGAACAGTGAGAGACAGAATAACAACAAGAAAATCCAAAAAAAAACGCATGTCAAAAATGTTATAAATTGATTTACATTTTAATGAGGGAAATAAGTATTTGACCCCTCTGCAAAACATGACTTAGTACTTGGTGGCAAAACCCTGGTCGGCAATCACAGAGGTCAGACGTTTCTTGTAGTTGGCCACCAGGTTTGCACACATCTCAGGAGGGATTTTGTCCCACTCCTCTTTGCAGATCTTCTCCAAGTCATTAAGGTTTCGAGGCTGACGTTTGGCAACTCGAACCTTCAGCTCCCTCCACAGATTTTCTATGGGATTAAGGTCTGGAGACTGGCTAGGCCACTCCAGGACCTTAATGTGCTTCTTCTTGAGCCACTCCTTTGTTGCCTTGGCCGTGTGTTTTGGGTCATCGTCATGCTGGAATACCCATCCACGACCCATTTTCAATGCCCTGGCTGAGGGAAGGAGGTTCTCACCCAAGATTTGACGGTACATGGCCCCGTCCATCGTCCCTTTGATGCGGTGAAGTTGTCCTGTCCACTTAGCAGAAAAACACCCCCAAAGCATAATGTTTCCACCTCCATGTTTGACGGTGAGGATGGTGTTCTTGGGGTCATAGGCAACATTCCTCCTCCTCCAAACATGGCGAGTAAAGTTGATGCCAAAGAGCTCCATTTTGGTCTCATCTGACCACAATTCCTTCACCCAGTTGTCCTCTGAATCATTCAGATGTTCATTGGCAAACTTCAGACGGGCATGTATATGTGCTTTCTTGAGCAGGGGGACCTTGCGGGCGCTGCAGGATTTCAGTCCTTCACGGCGTAGTGTGTTACCAATTGTTTTCTTGGTGACTATGGTCCCAGCTGCCTTGAGACCATTGACAAGATCCTCCCGTGTAGTTCTGGGCTGATTCCTCAATGTTCTCATGATTATTGCAACTCCACGAGGTGAGATCTTGCATGGAGCCCCAGGCCGAGGGAGATTGACAGTTCTTTTGTGTTTCTTCCATTTGCGAATAATCACACCAACTGTTGTCACCTTCTCACCAAGCTGCTTGGCAATGGTCTTGTAGCCCATTCAAGACTTGTGTAGGTCTACAATCTTGTCCCTGACATCCCTGGAGAGCTCTTTGCCATGGTGAAGAGTTTGGAATCTGATTGATTGATTGCTTCTGTGGACTGGTGTCTTTTATACAGGTAACAAGCTGACATTAGGAACACTCCCTTTAAGAGTGTGCTCCTAATCTCAGCTCTTTACCTGTATAAAAGACACCTGGCAGCCAGAAATCTTTCTGATTGAGAGGAGGTCAAATACTTATTTCCCTCATTAAAATGCAAATAAATTTATAACATTTTTGACATGCGTTTTTCTGGATTTTCTTGTTGTTATTCTGTCTCTCACTGTTCAAATAAATCTACCATTAAAATTATAGAATGATCATTTCTTTGTCAGTGTGCAAACATACAAAATCAGCAGGGGATCAAATACTTTTTTCCCCTCACTGTAGCATTTACTGTTTGGAACTCGCATGAATTAAAGCAGTTTAATTACCTCGATGTGGGAAGCAGATTTCTGTTGTGAATGTTGGGTGCACTGGGTAACATCTCCAGAGGTAGCACCTGACTCCAGACGATTATTGTTTGCATCCATTCCACACTTTGTCCCCTGAAACAATAACAGTCACTATTAAATATAAAAGTAGAGGGTAAATCCTGTTACAGAAACAGCATGTAACATGTGAGCACTGCCATATAGTGACTGATCGGCACTGTTCTAAGCATCCCTACACACTCTACATCCATCCCTACACACTCTACAAGCTCAGAATATCAGTTTATTCTTCAACCACAATGTTATGTAATGGAGTGATGCTGTAAAAATACATATACATTCACTATTTGGCATCTAATTATCCAAGATTGCTACAAGAAGTAACATTCTTACTTTACTCCTCCAGGGACAATCAGCATCTCCATAATTATATGTGACCTCCTCTCCAGGTGTTATGTCTCTTAAAGCAAAAAGGCACAAATGGGGCTTTCCTTTCACAATGATTCTCTTCATTTTGCAGTTGGGGTTAATGTGATCATCATTAACCAGTCTTCCAAGAGTGCCATCATCCCTTGCAGCATCAATACTGAATTTGAACAAAATTGAAGACATTTATTTAGTGACCAACAAAAATAAAATCTTTTTAAAAATTATAATACTATTTTAAGTGTATAGCTGCAGAATTAAAAACCCCAAATAAAACCAAACATTTAATACTTTGTCACAGTGACACTCAGTACATTTACATGGACAACAATAATCCAATATTAACCCGATTTTTAATTACCTTAATCTGGCTAAAGTCATACCGGAAGGAAAGACAAAACGAAGTAAGACGTGTGGAATATTCCTGTTTTAGTTGCATTATCGAGGTGTATTACAGACATGTACACACCTTAATCACACTATAAAATCCTGACGGGACGTTTTTTGACAGGACACGATCACACACAGCAGTGCTCAACCGTTTTACGGCAAACAAGAGAGCACGGCTGCTTCCCAAACTGCGTACTTACATACTACAGTATATAGAAGGTGAAATACATATATATCAGCTGCTATATAGTAGGTAAGTACGCAGTTTGGGACGCAGCCCACGGCTTCAAGCAGTCGTATATTTGCACATATAGCATGACAAATAATCAACTGCACTTGAAGCTTTTGTAAAATTAACACCCAAAACTGTATACGGTTCCATAATGAAGACGAACTGTATGTCGATATGTGAAATTCTGGAGGGACGTCGGTTGGCATGGCGTGGGGTCATAATGACGTGTGCCGTTAATCGATTTATGTTCTATAACATGTAAAACGGGAACATGACAGGAATATTCTAAATGCAACTCATGTAAACACCTTAATCACAATACTGTCTTACTCAAAATAACATCAATAATTAGATTACTGCTGTCCATGTAAACGTAGACATTGTTGTTCATAATAATAATAATAATAATAATAATAATAAAATAATAACCATTACTACTACTATTATTAAGATTCTCCAGTTTTCTTCTTCCTCTATTAAGTAATGACAAGTCTTCTAAACTCTACAGAATGTGCCTACAACTCACACCTGATCATGCATTTTGAGTTAATGAACATGGCATTTTGTTAAATAGAAATAGTAGTGAACTAATAAACGACTACAAAGCACAGTATAGCTGTCCTGTGTAAAACATATTTGAGGCATATGGAGCTGGATAATCGAAATGCTACTGGATATAAAGGTAATGTCTGACGCGTGATTCAGGTGAGCTGCGCATCAGAAACGCAGCACAACAGTTCAGGACCCTCATTCTAATTGAGTGGCACTGTGCTGCGTTTATGATGCGCAGCTCACCTGAATCACGCGTCAGATGAATGCGGATACACATTAAAAAAAGAAAGACACTCAACAGGCACATGATAAAAACTATTAAAATATTTTTTTCTGATAACGGACAATATTGTTGTTAAACGCGATTCAGAACCGAGGTGAATCACAGACTAAACTGTGAGCAGGTATTTAAAAATGGCGCCCGCACGACCAAAACTTCGGCGCTGGGAATATATGATGTTAGCTTTCTCCGGATGTAAATATTAACGAGTCACAGTAATAAACTGTTAATAAACTAATTTAATATCATTCTCTCGAGTCGATTTCCCCTCAGACCATGTCTTAGTGAAGCGAGGCGAGGGAAAACTTTTTTTCACAGCTAAAACTTTAACTGTGCGTTTAAAACCCCCGCAGCTCATACCGCATACACTACCGAAATGGATAAAGAAATATATAGGAGTACGCACGTCCAGAATTTATCGTGCCAGATGAAGTCGAACATAAATCCTTTCAAGTTGTTGTGGTAAATTCGGTGTCTTCTGTTACTTTCCAGAGAGTTGATGAGCTCTCCTCTGTATTCTAGCACGAACTCTCCTTTAGTGAAGTGCGTCATGGTAAACACTCCCGTGCCTTGTTTAGGAATAACAAAGCATGCTAACTACCTACTGTTTTCACCATAAGTCCAAGTTTATTTATTTATATGGTCTGCTCACCTTTAAATGCATCAATGTATTTGACATCAAGCCCTGCTTTATCACGACTGGTGGTAATGTGAAAAATAGCATCATTTGTTGGACTCTTCCTCTGACTCATTTTCAAAACCTCGTTTTCACCCTTATTAAAGTTTCACTTCACAAATTCTGAAGGCATCTATATGGAAGGTGCGTTAAATATTAATAGACAATCTAGCATTAGTAAAATTAATGGACTGATATATTTAAATGCCTCATAAAGGCTGAGCTAGCTAACAAGCTAGAATAATCATTAGCTAACTAACACTAGCTAATTACTGAGAACACTATGCTATGTAAACCATAATTTAAAATGTTAAATAATAAAATAATTTACACTCCAACACAGTTTATTTAATAAACCCTCTTAGTAGTATAAGCTTTCAGTGACATGATAAATATTAACTCACATACATTTTGGGCGCGATGCTAATTTACCTAACTCCACGCGTCTCATTAATCTGAGATATTCAACCACATACTACTTCATTGGCTCAAAGCACCAGTGATTGATTGCTGTTTGACCAATCGGAGTTCTTCGGTTTCAACCAATCGGAGTACTTCCGTTTCAACCAATCGGAGTTAAGCATTGCTGTACTACGTCATCAAGAGTGCTAACGCGAATGTTTTTACAGTCTTTGGCCAAAAGGGGACATTAAACACTTGACTGCACCCCCCCCAGCCCCCTCATACACACACACACACACACACACACACTCTTATGGAGTAAATGTCAATTTTGAGGACTAATGAGATTTTTGGTAGGGGGATTCAACTCGATGAAATAAACATGCTGCAACGCTTAGTATTGTGGGGACTCGATTTTAGGGTCCCACAATCAAAAATGTCCCACTTTATTGGTGTGTAATCAGGCCGATTTCCCCATATTAGTAGGATTGCGAGTACACCAACACCCATCCCACCAAACCCATCCCCACCCACACCTACACCCATCCCAACCCACACCCATCCCTACACACACCCACACCCATTCCCATCCCTACACAACACACACCCAATCCCTAAACACAGCCACACCCATCCTCACCCACACCCATCCCCACCCCACACATCCCCACACACACCCATCACAACACACACCCATCCCCACACACACCAACACCCATCCCCCAACACCCATTCCCACCCACACCCATCCCCACACACACCAACAACCATCCCACACACCCCATCCCTACACACACACAACCATCCCCACACACCCACACCCAATCCCTACACACACACACACCAATCCCCAAACACACACACACCCATCCCTACACACACCCACCCATCCCCACACACCCACACTCATAGTCACACACACCCATCCCTACACAGACAGCTTGTGTAAATCCATCATTTAATCATACAGCTGTAAAGTAAACCTTTTTTTTTTAAAGACAGTCAACACCAGACAACAAGCCACCCAACTATTTTAATGTACAAATTAAAATGATGTTTCAAATCATAGGTCATACACACACCCACACCCATCCCTACACACACCCACACCCATCCCCATCCCACACACCCACACACCCATCCCCACCACACACCCACACCCATCCGACCAACAGCCATCACCACACACACCCACACCCATCCTACACACTCCCCACACCCATCCCCACCCACGCCCATCCCGATCCGCACCCATCCCCACACACACCATCCCTACACACACCCACACACCCATCCCTACACACACACCAACCCATCCCCACCCACACCCATCCCCACACACACCCATCCTACACACACCCACACACCCACCCTACCCACAACCCACACCCACCCCACCCACACCCATCCCACACACACCCCATCCCTACACACCTCCACCCCACCACACCCACACCCATCCCCACCCACACCACCCACACCCTCCACACCCACACCCATCCCCCACACACACCCATCCCCCACACACACCCACACCCATCCCAACACAGTCCCATCCACCCACACACCCACAACCCATCCCCACACACACCCATCCGTACACACACCCACACCCCTCCCCACACACACGAATCCCTACAACCCACCCACACCCATCCCCACACACACCCCAAAACCCATCCCCACAACCCCACACCCATCCCCACACACACCCATCCCTACACACACCCACACCGATCCCCACCTCTACACACCATCCCCCACACACCCGACACCCATCCCAACACCACCCATCCCTACACACACCCACACTCATCCTCACACACACCCATCCCCTCAAACTCCCCCACATACCCTTCCCCAACCCACCCATCCCCCACCCACACCCATCCCTACACACACCCACACCATCTCCACACACACACATCCCCACACACACCCAAACTCATCCCCACACCACTCATCCCTACACCACACCACACCATCCCCCCCACACCCATACCCCCACACCCCCACACCCATCCCCACACACACCCATCCCCCACACACCCACACTCATCCCAACACACACCCCCACAACCATCCCCACACACCCCATCCCTACACACACCCACACTCATCCTCACCAACTCCCATCCCCACACACTCCCCCACACCACCTCCCCACACAAAACCCATCCCTACACACACCCACACTCATCCTCACACACTCCCATCCCCACACACTCCCACACACCCTTCCTCACCCACACCACACCCATCCCCACACACACCCATCCCTACACACACCCACCTCATCCTCACACACTCCCTATCCCCACACACTCCCACCCACCCTTCCTCACGTACACCCACACCCATCCCACACACACCCATCCCTACACACACCCACACTCATCCTCACACACTCCCATCCCCACACACTCCCACACACCCTCCTCACCCACACCCACACCCATCCCCACCCACACCCATACCTACACACACACCACACAACCCATCCCCACACACACCCATACCCCCACACACCCCACTCTTCCCCAAAAACACACCACCCATCCCGAAACAGATCCCAACCCATCCACCACACATCACCCCACACTCATTCCCCACAAACACCCATCCCTACACACTCCACAACCCATCCCCACACACGCCCACATACCCATCCCCCCACACACCCTCACAGACCCAACCCAACACATACCCATCCCTAAAAACGCCATCCCTACACTTACCCACACCCATCCCCAAAC